>NW_027497278.1:0-146902 GCF_021521415.1 Bidens hawaiensis | reverse complement strand
CATCATAAGAACTGTGAGACTTTTCAGGAGACTTTAACAGTGAATTAAGATAAATCTCTTTGTTGTTTAGATTTTTGTTCAAGTGTCTCAAATTGCCTAAAAGTTAAAAAAACCTTGTTAAAAGCATTAGAGAATTTGAGTTTTCTCCTATTAGGACAATCAACAATCAAATGTCCATTGACATTACAATAAAAACACTTTTTCAATTCAACCCGTGTCAAAGATGATTTTGTTACAAGCTTAGACTCGAAGGGTTGAATTTTCTCACTTTTTTTCTTTTGGAAAAATTCAAGATTTAAACACTGTGCAAAATTTTTCAATACATCAGAACCAGTAGATTTGACAAATTTGTTTTGTTGAAATAAAACTGGTTTGGATTCCTTTTGGGGCTTTGATATTCTCTTTTTCATTTCCCCAATAGGCATCACTGATGCATCACAATTTCGAAAAACTTTGTGATCACAATCATAAACATATTCAACACACTCAGGTTTAACAAGAGCTATCGGAAAAAGCTCGTCAGCGAACATTTTATCAACACCTTTTAACTTGTAAACTTTCCAATTTTTACTCTTAACACTCGGTTTTGAAAATGATTTTGATATCTTTTCAGAAACAACTTTCTTCTCACGTGTCTTTGGTGTACCAACCAATTTTGATTTAACAGTTTTTGATTTCTCAGCAGTTTGTGGTTCACAAAGAATATGATTTTCAACAGGTATATTTTCATTCTTGTGAACCACCACTGGTTCTATCACATCTTCAATAAGAATATCATCAGATTGAGAAAAAACCAGATTACTTTGAATATGAGATTTTGGAGTTAAACAATTTGTCTCTTTCTTAACAGTCGTCTTTGGATCAGTTGGTTTAACTTTCTCCTCATTGATTATTTTAACCTTACTAATAGTCACAAGTGGATCTACTACAATGGATAGTTAATGTCCACTTCTTTTAGATCTACCGTGTCTGGTCGTACGGTGTAATCATTTTGAAAACAAGGAGGGCTTTCAACAAACCCTAAACCAGTTTTACCACCCTTTTGGTGATTGCTGTTAACTTCAATAATTTCATTGAGTAGAAAAGATGAATTTCTAAATTTATCCAATTTATTCTTTAACTCCAGCACCTCATTTTCAAGCTCAGTTATCTTGGTTCTCAATTCTAAAATTTTTTGAAATTGTTTTTCGATGATTATTAATTTACACCCAACCTCTGCTTTCAAGTAATGATTACTAATCGACAAGGCATCAATCTTATCTTTAGATTTTTGATTATTTTCAACCACTTGTCGATAGTTATCATGAATACATGTTAAATCAAAACCTAACTACTCATTGTGGTGACGAATTGATTCAAGTTTAGACTTGTATTCACCACACTAAGAACAATTAATTTTCTGAGGTTCATCAACAACAGATGAATTTAAATTATTAGCACAAGTTTCACAAATGAACGAATCAGATGGTTTAGAAGATACCTCAGGTGATGTTGGCATGGAATCATAAGGTTCATAAAGATTATCAGGAAGAATCAACTAAGTAGGCATGATAATTTCCATCGCATTTGGATCTTTATCAACATTCATTGATGAGGTGGTCTTGGATATCTCATTTGCAAGCATAGACCAACCATCATCAACATGAGCTTTCTTCAAATCCATTAACCACCCTTCATCCACTTCAAAATCAAAAGATTCCACTGATGAAAACTCATTAATCACTGCTGATGTCTGAGAAAATTCAGATAATGATGTTGAAACAATCTTCCCAAGAATAACTCCAGAATCTTGACCATAAAGAATGCCAAACAATCTCTCTTTAATCTTTTCATCTAATACGCGAGCTGTATTTTCATCCAATGCCTTCAACAGCTCTCAATCATCACCATTAGACTTTCATCAGGCAAGTGCTTGAATGTATCAAACGCGGGCTTAAGACGTTTGTAAAGGAGATTATATTGTCGATCAAGAGAAATCCATATCTCATATGAATTATCGCATCTTTTGAATTCTCCTTTGGATTCATCGAGTGCATATAATACATTAAATGATATTGCTGATTTAAGTATAGCAAATGCCTTCTGTGCACGCTAATACTCAACTTGTTTACAAGAATAAGGTTCTGAAACTCGCTTTGGCAAACCCCGAGGGAGTACTTTATCCAACGTCGGAAGATAATAACCCATTTCTTTTATCGGTATCAATAAATCTTTATCAACCAAACCGATATATTCTTCAAAACGAACTTTCCAATCCATAAAATCAGCAATTTTTATTAGCTTCGGAACTTCGATTCCATTAGGAGATAAGCTGACCTGAATGACCAATTTTGTAACAATTGAATAATAATAAATCATCATCTCTGAAATTTAACGAATACGTGAGCTGAGCACCGAAACGAAAATCAAAAAATTTTCTTGATCACAACTTCAAATGATGTCTTTGATCGAATCAAACTTTAAGCCGTTGAAAATTTTGATCAAAAGACATTCGTTAAGCTCGTTAAACTTTCAGCTTGTATTTTCGCAGTATTTACCGAACTGTTACTGCTGAGTAATTACAAAACTGCCACTGTAGCAATATTAGCAAACTGCCACTACAGTTAATTACGAAAACGCCATCAGCAGCTATTATTTAAACAAACGAACGCATGAGTTTTTTCGGAAACAAAGTTTCTCCAAATATCACCCTTGAACGAATCACACTCTCGTTGGCGAAAAGCTTGGTTAAAATTTTGTAACGCCCGTTAATTTCCGTTAAAAAGATTGAAGCTTTGTAGAGTTTGTATATTTATTGGGACTGATCCGGGATTCTTTGGGGACCTCCATGTCATTCTTGTAAGACACATTAATTAACTTTTGGTTCAAGAGTTTGCATTTTACAAGTTGGAGGGCCTAGGTGAAACATTTTAATATAACAAACCCTAACTTGCTTCCCTCTCTCTCTCTAGTTGCGATCGACAACTTCTTCATCCCTCACCATCAATTTTTTTCAACTGTTCCAGCCATTCTCCAGATAATAATCTAATTCCATGTCGGTTCTAGGCCTAGGAACTTCTTTTTCACCATTAAACCCTTTATTGAACACGTTAGGGTCGAGTTTTGATTATAACAATTTCTGACAGATTCGTACTCGTTTATTGCTCAGTCTGTAACTCAATGAAAATTTATTGTTTTTGATCGATTCTTGTTTCCAAGATGTTCTACTTTGAGTCTAGTTTCCAGAAAGGTATAATACGTAATTTTTGGAAGAGATTTGAATGGTTTTTATGATTTTATAAGATCGTGTGTCAAAGCTGATGCGGGGTGACGGATTCTGGTCTATCTTCCCGGCATCATAACTCTTTTTTGACAAGTCCAAATTGGTTTATTCCACTTCTGAAAGGTCAGATTTTGAGTTAAGATTACAACTCAACTGGAATCGCTTGATTTGGTCTGGTAATGATTTTTAAATAAATAAAACACTTTTGCTGCGCACTGACATAGCTGCACATACCTTTTTGTGTTGGAGGAATTTTTATGACTTTTGTGTGCATTGGAAAAATATAATAAAAATATTTTTAAAAACCTAAGACATTTATAAAACTCTGGTAAAAATTTCATAATTTATTTCTATGGTTTTCCTAGGTAATAAAATACATCTTTGCATTCTAAAATTTGCATGTTATACTCGTTATTGATCGATAAGTTTGTTTTAGGCTTAACCGGTGGATGCCATTTCGTGCATCTTTCGGGGCTGTTTTGATTGAGGTTCATGCTCCATAATCTTCTTAGGTATGTATAGTGTAACATACTTTAATATCGTGAGCTATGGTTTTCGTTTGATTGGTCAATTAGTGATAGATTGAAAGCTCGTGTTCGGTTGTCTAGATTGTTAAATTGTTGCGTTTAGCGTGAGGTTTGAAGGAATTAACAACCAATTCAGTTTGTGTAGCTTCGGTTTGATATACGGGCTGTGGAAAAATTATTTTTTTAAGTATTGGGCTGAATTGGTTGTCGGTTACTCAAACGGGTCGGTACAACGCAAATTCGCGTTCATTGGTAGTTTGTGCGTTGTGCTTGCGAATTACCGACCCATCCAACTCGTGTAGTGTCGTGTGGACTTTTTGGCTGTGATTTTAATAAATTTGGTCCACACGGGGCTGAGTTGGTTGTTAAGAACATAAACAACTCATAAACGCGCATATCCGTTCAACTAGCAACTCCCGGGGGTATTTTGGGAATCCTTTGTCACTGGGATTAGCTAAGGGAGGTTTTGTTAAGTACAAGGCCCCGGGGGCTGTCGATTGAACTTGGAAAGGCCGAGGCTTTAGGTAAATCAAATCATGCTAGAACGCCTCGTAGGATAAACGAGTCAGTTCGGTTCCGTTAGTAATCTTTGCGTGTAATCCGACAGGTGTTTGAGTCGTGGGAATACTTAGGGACTCTCTAGCTCGTGGTGATTGTGTGCCCCGTATCAGGTGAGTTCATGATGCCCTTTTTAACTTTTTACATGTTGGCATAGACACCCTATTACAATTTTACCCGATTTTACTCGTTTAAACTATTTGGATTATATTGTATAATTTTACTGGTATCGTATATTTCTAGAATTATGTATAAATTCTATCATATGTCTTAGGATATTTTTAAACCCGTTTTCGATTATATATTCTTGAAAATTATATATATTATTTATAGTCGAGGCTTGAAGATGTTATTAGGCCTTGTATTAATTCCTAGACTAGTCATTATTTATAGTTTACGCGTGATGATGTTGTTCGGTTGATCAATTGGCTAAGATTTATATTATAGTCTATGCTTGGGACATTATTGGACTCACTTATAGTTATATATTTCTGAGAACTATTTATTATTGATAGTCTACATTTGAGGACATTATCAGACTCGTTTATAATTAGATATTCCTAGAAACCATATATTATTGACAGCCTAAGTTTGAGGATAATAATAGACTCGTCTATAATTATATGTTCCCGATATTGTATACCAAAGGCTATGCTTAACGAAATTATTTAGTTGATTGATTGTAGTCTTATTTGTATTTGTATATATATGGGACCATGTGTTAACTATATTCTATGTCTTGGGATATTTTGGACTCGTTTTGGGTTATGAATCCCTTAATGGTTATATCTTGTTTATGGACTAGGTTCGTGGATGTTGTTAGGTCTGGTACTAATTGAATATGAGTAGACCTATTTATATTAGTTCATACTTTGGAATGACTTATATATATATATATATAGGGGTGGGTTCTAGTGAAAACTCCTCTTAAAGAGAAAACTTCAAAATTCCTAAAAACTTCTAAAAAACTTAAAAAAAATTTTTTTTTTGAAGTTTCTTTTTTTCCATTATTCTTATATGTTGTTATTGGTTCAAAAAAAAAAGAAACTTGTCGGTAACCTCGTCGGTATAGTGTGCATGTGTAATAGTGTGCATTGCATATATGCAAAAGTGTTTGTATTGCATAGAATACAACACTATTCCACATATTTGATACACACTATTGTATATATGCAATATAAGACTAATAAACACATCGAACACATTAGTACGTATGTGTAATACAACATTAACGCACATGTGCACCACATCGACTTTTATTTTATTATTATTTTTTTTCCATATAATACAACACTACTACACATATACAATACATAAATATTGAATATATGCAATAAAACACTATTAAACTCAAAAATACATAGTAATACACATGTGTAATACAACGGTATCGCACAGTAATACGTATGTGCGTTACAGCGTTTTTTTTTAATATTTTTCGAGTGAAATATAAGAAAATATAAGAATAATGGCTAAAACAGAATTTTAAAAATATTTTTTTATTTTTAATTAAAAATAAATATATATATATATATATATTTATTTATTTATTTATTTATATATATATATATATGTTACTCTATGGCCTATGATTGGTAATATTAATTAGTCCTAGTAACTAAGAATTAGTTGCGTATGCCTATTGTGTGGGTGTCGGTGTATGGTGATTTTGGCCGGGCCAAACTATATGACTCGGGTTCTTAAATCTCGTGGCGGGTTCTTAAATCCCGTGGGGGGAGGCTCGTGTGGCATGATCATCATTATTAATTAGTTCTTTGAGTGTATGGTGATTTTGGCCAGGCCAAACTATACGACTCGGGTTCTTAAATCCCGTGGCGGGTTCTTAAATCCCGTGGGGGGGAGGCTCGTGTGGCATAATCATCATTATTAATTAGTTCTCTGTGTGTATGGTGATCTTGGCCGGGCCAAACTATACGACTCAAGTTCTTAAATCCTGTGGCGGGTTCTTAAATTCCGGGGGGGGGGGGGGGGGGGAGGATCGTGTGACATAATCATCAATATAACGGGTTCTTAAAATCCATATCATATGCTCAGGTCGTACGCGTGTTCGACCGTGGATAGATTATTTGGTGATTATTTAAATATTTATTTGATTATTCATTTGCCTATTATTATCTATACTGTTTTGTACCTATAACCTTTGAAGGATTTATGAATGTTGTTATTAAAACTTCACTTATTGATTCATTTGCCTATTGCTATCTATACCGTTTATACCTATTACCTTGAAATGTTTTATGAATATTGCTTATTTAAAACTTTAATTCACTCAGCTCAAGCTGACTTTGTGTGTATGTTAGTTTGAGTTGCAGGTTAAGGACTCGAGATTATCGCTTAGACGTGCTGGAGACTACTCGGACGGTTGAAGGCATTCCTAGTCAGAAACTTCATAATAAAACGAATATTTTTATTTTTATATTTAACCTTGGGCACTTTTCCTAGTTTTTGGGAACTTTGATATTTATTATTCTGCTGTTTATTATCCTGAACTGATTTTTAATAAGATGAACTTATTTGGGTTTTAAATTTTTGTGAATTTTGGATATGATTACCAACTGTAGGATTCCCGGGATTCGGGGTCTTACAAATTTTCACCGAAATGGTCTTGATAATAATCTCTTCCGCTTCGGCCCGTTTGACTAACAGTAGTCAGACAACCAATCTCAAAACAAACGGTTCGTCAAACGATTTGAAACTCTACCCTGCACATACAACCAACAAATCTGACCTGAACTCAAATCACGACTCGTTTAAGATTTTGATTTCTTGTGGTTTGGCCTGTTTAACAAACAAAAGACAATAACCAAATGCAAACTTGAAAATCAACACTTTAAACTTGTTAACAGAATGTTTCAGTTTTTTCAGCACTTTTAACAGCAAAGTCAGCAAGTTTAGGTTCGTTTCAGTTCGTTTTCGGACTTAAACTGTTCGTTTCAGCAATTTCAGCACGAAAACAGCAAATATCAGCTCGTTTTAACCAGTTTTTTCAAAAAATCATCAAGTTTAGGTTCGTTTCTGCACTATTCGACAAAAAACAGCACGTTTTGAGTTCGTTTCAGCTCAAAAATAGCGCATTTCAACACTAAAATAGCATATTTCAGCACATTTCAGCAGTTTTCAACTCGTTTTGGCATTTTTCGGTTCGTTTCAGCACATAAAACAGTCGTTTTGACCCGTTATGACAGCAAATATCAGCAAATTCAGTTCGTTATAACATGTTTCAACTTGTTTTAAATTCCCTAAAATGACCAGAATACCCTCGTGATCCGATCAAACAGTAAATCAGACAACCTTAAACCTTAACTCGTTTTAAATATCCGATTTCTTTTGATTTGGCGTGTTTGGCAAATAAACTCAAAACAACCAAAATACAAACAAATTCCAAATTCACCACGCGCGCTCAATCTCAATTCTAACCCCAGCCTCTAACTTTCATTCCGTACTTTAGCTTTCACGTAAATGCCACAAATATCCCTTGTGACAAACTTACCAAAATACCCTTGCTCAATCTTAAAATCTGAACCGAACAGCGAATACTAGAATAATATGAACCGAAACAAAAACCAATCGAATGACCCGCACCCTAACACTTAAAATGAACAACCTGTTTTTCCCGATGAGGATCGATGAACTCGATATTGATCTACGAAATCGAAAATGCACGGTGTTCATTTCGGTGCGTTTCAGTACTAATCGATGAACGAAAAAAACTAAGCACGTAGATGATATGTAAATAACAACTCGTTGAAGCTCGTATATAGATTTCGGCAGAGTTACATTACAAAATGTGTCTCATAAGAAAATCGGTTGTAACTTGTGTAACTAACTTCTAACTAACTCTAAAATGAAACTAAGGTCTTGTTTGTTTTTGAAGACAAAAACTGTTTGCAATCTTATTTCATCTGATTTTATGTCTGCAACTGAAGATGTGGTCTGAAGGTCTGCAATCTGAAAATATAATACTGTTTGTTTTATAAACTTGATATCGTCTGCATAAGCTGAAAACTAGTTACCTATAAATTGAATATATCGTCTGTATAAGCTGAACAAGGGTGGTTGATGGTGGGGGTGGTGGTGATTGTTGGTTGTGGTGGGTGTGGACGGTGGTGGTGGCCGACAGTGGGTGGTGGTGGTGGGTGGTGGTAGTGGATGATGGTTGTGGCCGACGAGGGGTGGTGGTGGTGGCGGACGGTGGTGGTGAGTGGTGGTAGTGGCCAATGGTGGGGTGGTGGTGGTGATGGATGATGGTGGGTGGCGGCGGACCGTGGTGGTGGCGGACGGTGGGTGGTGGTGGTGGTAGACAGTGGTGGTGGACGGTGGTGATGGGTGGTGGCGGTGGCGGACGGTGGATATTGGTGGTAATGGACGGTGGTGGTGGTGGGTGGTGGACCATGGTGGTGGCGGCGGACAGTGGTGGTGGGTGGTGGACGGTGGTGGTGGCGGATGGCGGGTGGTGGTGGCGGTGGATGGTGGGTGGTGGTGGCGGCTCATGGTGGGTGGTGGTAGTGTTGGACATTGGGTGTTGGTAGGATGTTAAGAAGTGTGAAAAAACTTATTTTTTAAGACCATAAAAGCTGTTTTCAGATCTTTTTTTCTAAAAAAAACAAACAGCCTTCAGAAGCTTATGTCTGCGCGCCTACAGACGTAAGCCCCTTGCAGACCTTTTAAGCAAAATCAAACAGAACCTAAATGAATTTATTTATACTACAGCCCTCATTCGTTATATTGACATTCTCCCATTCCTTACCTGCTCCACAATCATTCTATTGATCTCACATTTGTTAACCATGAATAACTCTTCAACTCTCCATTCCTTATGCTTGAACTTGACAATGTACATTCATTACATGCAATTCATCATTCAATGCCCATTCATTAGTTAGCATGTCCCATTTGTTACTTGATATTCTAATTACCAAACCAAGATTAAACGACTTGTTGGTTCAACTCCTAGCATTTGTCACATTTCATGTACTAACAATATATACTCGCATTATTATGTTTTGCTCATTTATCATTTATTATATATTACTATTATCAGTGTAAAACTGGTGATTATCTCACTCAACATGTGTTGTTGACAAATCTCTATTTATTTTGTACGCATATGCAGGTTATTAGTTGATTCAAAGCTAAGGTGAAGAACACATAGAGAGACTTTAGATATTAAAAATAAATAATATTTAAATTTTATTTTGTTTTGGATTATTATTGTTATGTTTGGAAATTGTGCACATATTTGAAAATCTGAAATAAATAAATTAAATGATATTGTCATATTTTACATTGTATGATAGTACCTTGTGAGCTGTGAACCATGGTTCGCACCCCGGCATTTCCGCCTTAGGTTGGGGTGTGACAGTCGTCAAGAAGGCTTCTTGTTTAATTCAAATCGGTCAATTCAGAATCGTAAGGTAGCTCTTGTTGCCATCTCTTTAGTGTGAATACCGGTTCTATAAGGTCAAAACGAGAGTAAAGACGCTTAAGGGGCAAAGGCTTGGTTAATGATCTGGCTCTATTCTCCACCATCAACGTACCATTAGTGTTTATATGTAGGGTGTACCACATCTAACCCACCACACTAACAACACATCACAAGTGGTTCCTGTCGCCAATCGCACCAAACAATTACTTTGCGAGTGAACTGTGACAGACGTAGAAAAGAATATCCAAATTCTTTCCTCAACGTTAATCCAAAATGGTTGAGTTTAGGTATTCTGTCCAAATGGACCATAGTGTATCCAAGGATATAACTGGCTTGTCATCCAATTCGTCGTACCTCGAGAGTTTCAGGTTTAATAGTTTTGATTTCCTGAGTAAAGAAAAGGAAATCCTTACACAGACGGACAGGGTAGTTCATGTTATAGACTTGGTCCTCCGATGTCCTATAATAAATGCTTCGAGTTAAAAAAAATAACTTCTTACTAGAAAAGATTCGGTAGTTCCAGATCCTGACCAGGGAGAAACAGAAGACATAAGGAGGCATAATTATTTGGGTTTCACTAAAATTAAGGTCAATCACGGGAATCGTCATTACAAGAACTTGATCGTTTGTTCGGGAGTGCGATCACGACATTTCTTGTCATTCATTAGAGAGAAAAGGTCTAATCATTTATCACATGAGCGTCAAGTTTACATTCGAAATCAAGGTTAATGTTTGAGATTTACCAGGTCATTATGCGTGTGCAACTGAAGGCAATACCGAAATTGAGCTTGTACTTTTGAAATTTGGAAGGTCATATTTTTTTTCTTTCCACAAGGGCTTCCAATAAGTACCTAGGCTAATAGGGTTTAAATCAAATTAGGGTGAATCTCGACCGAGATTTCCGTATCAGCCAGGCGTTGCTTCTGAACGATTTTCCTAGGCAAGGAGTATAACCATACTAGCAAGAAAGATTCACGGGGTCACTTTGAGATCAATAATGAAAGCTACGTTTATAATGTAAATGTCGGTCAATGCAAGGTCTAGGAAGGAAGTTTTTCCCAAAACGATTTCTCATGGATTGATAATTCCGACCACACAAGGGGGTAAAATAATCTTTTAAGTCATCGCATTCAGCTGAGGGGTTTGCTGGTTTGAGTTACCGTTTTCCAATGTCCTTGAGTCCAAGTATTTATCTTGTGGGAGAATCTGGTTACATGGTTCGTTATGACGGGGCATAAATCAATTTAGAATGAAACTTGACCACCGGTTAAAATAATATGGTCAAAAGAGATTCATAGCTAAAGTGTAAGGTACATGCTATATTCTTACGGTGTCTGCCTTGACTCCATTAGTGTGAAGGGGGGGGGGGGGTAACTGCTGATGTGATAACGAAGTTTATGTGTTCCTCCCTAAGGGAAAATGAGGTGGATGATGTCGATCATCCCGCAATGTGTTGTAATGTTTAGGTGATACATATGTATGTATGTCATGTACGCGTGCCTATGCAAATGCGAAACTATAATACTATGTGAATACTATGTAAGTATGCAGTGCGTGCATGAATGGAATGTGTGTCTGCCTTGACATGTTTGAAAAAAAACCGTAGTTGAGCAATGGAAACGGTTATAGGTTGGTTTTGAAAACAAACCTAGTTCCCTATAACCAATGGCTCTAATACCAATCTGTCACACCCTCAAATTTCAACTAACGGGGTTTTACGGTGAGACGCGTGACATACCAAGATCTAGCCACTTATCAAATTGAACAATCATTTAATAATGAAAAATACCATTTATTATAACTAATTAATATGAGAAAATATAGTTACGGTGTAAATTGTGTTTGTGGAAGCGTAAATGTAAACAATTTAAAAACAAAGTAGTTGCATGCTCAAACATGCACAACCCATCCAAGTACAAGACAATGAAAAGTAAATATTCATGCTATAAGGAAACTCCAAACAAATGCATGCACGGGCTCCTTAGCATACCTAGTAACCTGGTAAGTATAAATACTCAAGGGTCAACACGAGGTTGGTGAGTTCATAAGCTGTAGTAAAAAGTAGTATATATATTATATGTAGATTTAGCACATTTCAAATATACCAGAGTAGCTAACCATTTACAAGCTACAAGATGTTTGAACTGATACTATCTGTATGTATGCCTTCTTACCAGGTCTATCATCAACACTGGCGTATAAAGTTAGGTAAATATAACACCCGTTTTACAACATCACATTCGTGCTAGCGTGACTAGCCCGAGTGGGGTTTGTCAAACCCAGTAGTACTACTCAATATAACCCTGCGATCGCATCCTATTGGTTCAAGATAACGTAAGGACTTTAAGTGATATAAGGGCATCTAGTATAAATTTGTGATATATTAGAAATTACGAGAAATCTAAAACGAGTCACTGCGTTTTCCTCCAGAAAACCAGTGTACTAGTAAGTACGTGTTTTCTCCCCGAAAACATGTATAGGCAAATGTTTTGTATTTTCTCCCCAAAAACAAGTATTAGAAAATAGTTTGTGGTTTCTCCTCGAAAGCATGTATTAGAAAATAGTTTGTGCTTTCTCCCCGAAAACACGTAAAAGAAAATAGTTCGTGTTTTCTCCCCAAAAAATGTATAAGAAAATAGTTTGTGCTTCCTCCCAGAAAGCAAATAGGAAAAAGTATGAACTCATCTGGTGACGCATGCAATAGACTTTTCTCAAAACCAAAAGAATGCACTTGACTCGCTTACTTTTACCTAGTACAAGCGTTTAAGTTATGTGAATGCGTTCATGCTACTAGACAACTCAAGTGTTCAACAACCCATAATCCTATGGTTCATATAATGACTCACAATGCAACAAGTTTGACCCAACGACCCGTTGGTGATTATACTAATGTAAATAGTAACAAATTGTCCTAACGAGTATCATACATCAAGCAATGATCAAACAAACCAAGTATTTCATCATATAACTCAATTTCAGATAAGCATTACAGGGCAAATTTTATCATGTGAAACCAGATTTTGTTAACCATGAATATAATGGAAAGAAATTATAGAATTTCTACCACAAAATCATATATGGATTATGTTTCTTAATCAAATTTTATTATATTTTTCTCATGTGTACAAAATTCATAATAAATCAATCATTGTAGATATGTACAAACAGTTCAATAGATTACACAACAAAATGTATTAACTTGGTTAAGAAACAATACTAATCCAAATCAAGAAAGGCCAATTGGGTTAGAATCTTAACTCAAAATGAGTAGTTCCAGAAGTGGAACCAACCTATTTGGACTTGTCATAAAAGAGTTATGCTTTCGGTAATACAGCCTAGAATTTGACTCCCCGCATCATGTAAGATCCCGAAACCCGAGTAATCCTACAGTTGGTAATCATATCCAAAATTCACAAAAATTTAAAACCGTAAACAAGTCCATTTTATTAAAACCATTCAGATAAGAAACAACGGAAATTATTAAGTATCAAAAAAACCCTAAACCCGGGGACATGTGCCCAAAAACCAAATGCAAATAAAATGTTTGTTTTGTTTGAAGTCCTCGACCAGAAATGCCTTCAACCGTCCGAGTAGTCTTTAGCACGTCCAAGCGATAATCTCCAATCCTTAACCTAAAATTCAAACTAACATACACACAAAGTTAGCTTGAGCTGAGTGAGTTCAAGTTTTAATAAGCAATATTCATAAAACATTTCAAAGTCATAGGTAATAACTGTATAGATAGAAATAGGAAAATGAATCAATAAGTGAAGCTTTAATAAACAACATTCATAAATCCTTTCGAAGGTTATAGGTATAAAACAGTATAGATAATAATAGGAAATGAATAAGTAAATGATTAAATAAATAAATAAATATTTAAATAATCACCAAATAACCTATCCACGGTTGAACACGCGTACGATCCTCCCCCCACGGGATTTAAGAACCCGCCACGGGATTTAAGAACCCGAGTCGTGTAGTTGGCCCGCACAAAATGAATAAATAATAACCAAATAATATATTCACGTTCGAACACGCGTACAAGTCTCCCCCCACGGGATTTAAGAACCCGAGTAGTATAGTTGACTCGCATACGATACGACCTGAGCACATGACACAGGATTTAAGAACCCGTTTTAATGATGATTATGCTACACAATCATCCCCCACAGGATTTAAGAACCCGAGTAGTATAGTTGGCCCGGCCACAATCACCATGAACACACATGTAGCCCGGGTCTCCCCCCACAGGATTTAAGAACCTGCCAGAAGATTTAAGAACCTAAGTAGTATAGTTGACCCAGCCACATGCACCGTACACCCACACACAGTAGGCATACTCACCTAAATCTTATTCACAAGCAACTAATTAATATTACCAATCATAGGCCATAGAGTAACATATGTATATAAATATATATAAGTCATCTCAAGATGTACAATAATACAAGTAAGCCTACGTATGACGATTTAAACAATTTAATGAGTAAAACCATGTAGGCGTGTATGCTAGCCTAAAACATAAAAAAAGTTAAAAAGGGCATCATGAACTCACCTGTCATGAGGCACACAATCAATAACGAGCTAGAGAATCCCTAACTACTCCCACAAATCAAATGCCTGTCGGAATACGAACAATAATTACTAACAGACAGTAACGACTCACTTATCCTACGAGGCGTTCTAACATGGTTTAATTGGCCTAAAGCCTCAACCTTTTTCAATTTCAATTAACACAGCCCCCCCCCCCCCCGGGGCCCTTGTATTTACCAAAACCACCCTTAGATAATCCCGGGGACAAAGGATTCCCAATTTACCGCCTGAAGTTGCTAGTTGGATCGGACATGCGCGTTTATGAGTTGTTTATGCACTTATCAACCAACTCAATCCCGTGTGGACAAAATTTTAATAAAATCACAGCCAACAAGCCCACATGACACCTCACGAGTTGGATGGTTCGGTAACTCGCATGTACAACGCACAAACTACCAATAAATGCGAATTTGCGTTGTACCGACCCGTTTGAGTAACCGACAACCAATTCAGCGCCATTAACTAAAAAAATGGTTTTTCACATACCGTATATCATACCGAGGCTACACTATCCGAATTGGTCGTTAATTCCCTCAAAAAACGCGCTAGATGCCACAATTAACAAACTAGTCAACCAATCCTAGTTGTCAATCTATCGACAATTGACTTACCAAACGAGCTTCAATGCTCAGGATACTAAAGTATGACATATAAGATATACCTAGGAATATGACGGAGCAAAAACCTCAATTGATGCAGCCCCGAAAAGAACACAATAGAACAGCCACCGGTTAAGCCTAAAATGAATGTTTTTTGACGAATAAGCGAGTCATAAGGATGAATTAAGGTGAAAAAGAGTTATATTAGGGTAGGACCAACCTTGTATTAGACTCGTGAGGGCTGGAGAGGTGCTGGAGCTGCATGAATTTCGAGATGGGGGCTGTGGGGGTGGTGCCGATCGGAAGTGAGCATGGGGGAGGGTTTTAGGTTTTTCTATTAAAAAAATCTTACATTCTAGCCCCCGAACTTGTAAATTGAGATGTCTTGTGTCAAAAGTTGAACAACAAGACTTACAGGAACAACCATGAGGTCCTTTAGGATGCCAGAACGGGCCTCGGTTATAATACTGGCTTTGCAAGGCATAAACACTTTTAACGAAAATTTATGGGCGTTACACATCAGCCTTGTCACATCTTTTTGTAACATCATAAAAACTATTCAAAACTCGTCAAAAATTACAAACCATAACTTTCTGGAAACTAGACTCAAAGTAGAGCATTATGAAGTCAAGAATACATAAAAAATAATCAGTTATCATCATGTTACAGACCAATCAATAAACAAGCACGAATCTGCAAGCAAACTGTTGTCAACAAAACTCAAACCCTAACAGGTTTATGACATCTCTAGGGTTCTAATTCAACAATTAACATAATAATCATCAAATTACAACACTTTGGACATTTAGGGTTTATCAAGAACTCAAAAAAACACGCAATTGATACATGAAGCTTACAAATCAATGTTAGGAATGGTTAGAATTACTCAAGAACACCACCAATTACAAGAATCAACATTGAACTGATGAACTAGGGTTTGGTTGGGGTTTGAAATTGTGAAGGAGATTGAGCAGAAGTCTCAACGGTTTTGGGATGAGAATTAGGGTTGGGTTATTTTGTTAATATTATATTTAATCAAAATTTTCAAGAATAGTCCTTTGGAAACAAGTTTTGGCTTAAACGAACCATTTTAATTCCAAACCAGGTTATAACAAATCATCATGACTAAAACACTAACCCGAGTTTATAACAATAAGCATGTTCTTCTATAATAACTATTTTTGTAAAATCCAAAAACGTAAAATTTACACGAAGTCAATTGCAAATTTCTTGAAGCAAGCTATGAACTAAACACATAATCATTTAGCATGTAATTTCACATAGATAATATTATAAGTATATGCTTGAGGTATTATTCTTTTTATATAATAACTAATAGCATTGTAAGAGAGCATAATGTGCTAAATAATGTAACACATAAAATCATCTAACACATAACAATTATATCTGAATTATTTAAACATATGTGATTCAACATCAATCACCAGCGCGTACAGGCGGACTCATGTGTGTGAATTGTTACTGACTCGTGTACGTGTTATGCATGACGTGTAAGATAACGGATATTGGGTTAACGGAGTTAACGTGAGAATGATGGGTGTCATAGATTTCTTCTAGGGCTGTAAATGAACCTAATCAAACTGGACGAGACCTTATTCCTGTTCGCCCATTAAGCTTTTGGCAGACAAACGGAGGGTTCATGAACAATCCATTGAATGAAAATTCGTGTTCATGTTCGTTCATTAAAGAATTGAGCTAGTTCATATTTTTTTTGTGTCTGTTCGTTAATATTGTAAGTGGACGCTAATGAACACAAACACTAACAGGCAAACGAACACAGGAACACTAATTGACACTAACAAACATCCAATAACCGACACTAGTGGACAAACAAACACTAGCGGACACTAATGAACATTAATGGAGAAACAAACACGACCCTAATGGACAAACAAGCAGAAAAGAAATAAACAAAAAAATATTAATTATAAAATGTTAACACATGGACCTTGTCAGATGGACATAAACAAACCTAACCAGACGGAAGTAAACGAACATATTCCGAACGTTCACGAGCATTATTGAACGAATGTAGACTATGTTCGTTAAGCTTACCGAAAAAAATATTTGTCCATTCCCGGTTTGTTTATTAAATGAAAGAATATCAAGAAACTTTACGCCGAGCGGTTCGCTGAACGTCTAGTTCATTTACAACCCTAGTTTCCTCCATGGGGAGGTCATGGTGGAAGAAGAAATTTTGCAAGTAAATTTATAGAATTTAGGAGCGTTAATTGTAAAATATATATACATATTAGTTATCACCACTACTCATGATGGGCATGTTTTTAGCGATCATGGGATCTATTATACTATATATAAATTGAAAACCAACTGCTATAGTACACTATACTGATTTTCAAGTTCGATCCTTTGTCATTTTGTAAATAAACTTTTGGCTCTTTATGAGTTATATCGACTTTAGTCCTTTGTTATCTTAAGAATCAGTTTTTAGCCCCTGATGAGTTTTATAATGATGTTTTGCTCTATTAGTAGCAAAATCTTTTAGTTTCAAATAAAAGTAGCAAAATCTGTTATAGATAAATGTTAAAGCTTAAATAAAAGCATGCTACATAACAATAATTTTATTACTTCATTAATTGATATCTAAATTCTGATGAGGGAGTAGATAAGGGTGAAGATATATGAGAGCACTACTTCATAGAAGATCGATAATATCCAATTTTTAAAGCATGTCTATTCACTATTTAACATTTGAAAAGGCAGAAACATTGTTTATATGCTTTATTTGTCGGTTGCACATTTACATCGGATAGTGTCGCCGCGAAGCGAGGTTGGTTAACCACTAGTTTATTTTATTTAACATATGTAGAAACAGTGAAGACAAACCAATCATCCAATTTTGAAATAAGAGTAAACGAGTGTTTGATTAGCTGTTTCAAAAGAGAAAAGTATGCAACAGATACCCTCACCCAATTCACTTTACATTTAGGGGAAGCTAGAAAAATTTGTAGAGAAGTAGATGAAGTGTTTAGGCTCGCAGTGTGTTAAAATGCCTTTGCTTATATTTTTCTAAGGATTAATTTCATTTACAAGATGTGCACTATTGGATCTAATGTTCGCGTAATCAAATGGTTTACATTTATGAAATTAGAAGTATACAATGTAACATCTCGGACTTTCCAAACCCGTATTCGTGTATGATTAACCCAACCAAGAAATATTTTAGATATTTATTATTAATCAAAATCAAATATTTATACGTATTTAAGGTCTAATGTTCATTTTATACCCTTTACAATTCACAAGACGTTCATTTCTTGTTTTATGCGTAAAAAGTTCAATATTTAACCAATTCTCAAACCACAAGGACCAAAACTGTCAAATTATGAAACTCCATCCCTAGGATGCCGAAGCACCACGTGATGGGAGGCAGCTAGCCCACCGCACGGCGCCTTTTAGTGTCTGCACAGATCCTTCACTCGATACAAGTCTAAATTTGTTTCCTAGTTCGTTTTTGGAATAAAAATTAAAAATCGTGTATTTTAAGCAATTTTGAGTGAATTAAGGACCACGTAATCATATTATAACTAAGATACAAGTCTAAATTTGTTTCCTCCTACCCAAGATCAAATCTTTATGATTCTTTCTGTGATTTTGTCATAAAAACTGTATCCACTTGCTTAAACGAGTAAAAAGGCCATAATTAGTTTGCTTTTCTATTCTTATATAAACAAGCCTCATTCAACTCCCATAAACCTTTACATTAACCCTAAGAAGAATCTCTCATCCATCATACCCTTTTTCCATCATAATTCTCTCGGTTTTTGGCTATTTGAAGACACACTCTTAGACGTTTGACTTTGCATGCGTGTGGACTGTTGACTAGTCATATCTCCTTGTTCTTTCGCTTTCCGGGTAAGTTGTAAACTATAAATCATTGATATGCATTCCCTAGTCAATAACATTTAATCAATTTCGGTGGTTAAAGGGTGTTGACTAGTCAAATCTTTTAAAACTCATTAAAGGGCAAAATAGTCAAATAGTTTGACTTAACGTTTTCTCATAATTCTGGTCGGATTCAACGTTCGGTACAGAAGACTTTTATTCTTGTAGCGTAATTTTAAGGCTACTGACCAAAACCCGAATTCCGACTCGCTGTTCGGATTCTGAATAGTACCAGCTCGCTTAAATCTTAAAACAAACATAACTTGAATTATAAACGTCTGTCTGGATTGATTCCAGCGGAAACGAATTTGCATTTATTTATATTATCATATCCTAAAGTCTCAGATTCTGAATTGTTTATATCGTTTGACATGTAGTGGACGATTCGCTTATTCGTTAGCTCACTTATTGTATTTATATTCGTTTGTCATTAATCTAAGGTGAGTTTATCATTCCCCTATTTACCAAGTTTTCTCTATGTTTTGGGGACATATTCGTATTTCATACTATATATATATCAAACAAATGCATACGTGTAATTGTGAGTGACTTAATCAAACATACATGTTACATGCATTCATTCGTATATTCAGGGGGGTCCATCGTATTCCCATGTATTGGGTGCTCATGTTATTGACCAACGCCCGATTCGCTTGGCAATAGTCTACATACTTGTTTATGGTTTGATTACACTTACCGCACTTATCACACTATGCTTATTTATATTGACATGCAAAACTGGTGATATTCTCTCTCAACTTTATGTTGACAAACTCTGTTTTCTACGCATATGCAGGTTGCTTGAAGTTGAAGTATGGACATTTAGAAAGACCTTAGTGTTTTAACGAAGATAAACATGGATTTAAATTTATTATATTTATTTACTTGAATTGCCTTGTTGTATTTGGATATTGTTTTTATTCTTTGAATAAAATAATTAATTAGATATTGTCATTTATATTCATGATAGTATCTTCGAGCTGTGACCAATCGGATCACGCCCCGACATTTCCGCCTTAGGTTGGGGTGTGACATACAAAGCTTATAAAACACTCAGAAACTTTGATGGGAAAACAAGTTTATATCCCTTTTACCTCGATGCCAACTTTTTTTCTTATATATCTATACTATATATAGTATATTATAATAGATATAGGAAGGATAAAATGGTCATTTGGCCAAAACTCATAAAACTAAGAATTTTACAAGTTTTCAAGCTTGTGGTACAATACTCGAAGCACAAAGATTCAATTGAATTCAAAATCCCGGTTTCCCTCTTCTTCATAAACCTTAAGCTGTGTTCCTGAGTATCATTTACACTATGTTCCAGAGTTGAGTTATGGGGGGAAAGGAAAAGAAAGTAGGAGGAGATATGAAGAAAATGGTGTTCCATAGATTATTTTTAAAAGGAAAAGAAAAGAAAGAAAAAGAAAAAGATATCAAAATAGATGGGTTTTGCTTTCCTTCCAAATTGGGGAGAAACAGATGGAAAGGAAAGGAAAAATGCTATACTTACCATATTGCCCTTATTTTAATTAGATTAGGTCAAATGTTTCAAATGCTCTCCAAAAAAAGCCATCGTTCATCATCAATTTACGGACACCCCAAGCATAACCTGCTGTTCATCCTCAAGTACTCCGACTCCCCAAGTATACACCTGCTTCAGTGCCAATTCTTCTTTTATCAGGTATTCTAAATTTAATCTCACTTTGTTTTGATTTTACATCTTCAGTTAGGGTTGTAGTGACCGATTAAGGAAGAATTAATATGGTTTCTCTTGAGATAATTAAATATGCAATAACTCTGATGTAAACGACAACAATGGTATGCATCACTAACAATGTAATAACTTGAAATTCAATATTAAGTATACATCACTAACAATGTAATAATCAAAAGTTAAATCTTTAGCTGCACTATTAATTTATTCCTTGTATAACTATTTGGCTTGTATGTAGAACTGTTTAATGGATTAGATTAGAACAATTTATTAAACTACAAGCCATATAGATATAATTAGCTACAGGCCATATAATTAGCTGCACCATTAATTAAAAGGTGCATATATCATTTATAGGGAAGCCATATACTTAGGCAGTAGGTTATATTTTGTAGATGTTAAACCATATATGTTGGATGTAGTAAACCTAACATGCATTACCTCAAAAATAATAAGAACATATCAAAATAATAGAAGAAATAAGTAGATGCTAGGCCCGCATACAGCAATGCGCAGGTAAGAACATAGTTAAATTTAATTGTTGAAGGAAGGAAGAATGAGGTTTCATCATGTTTAATCGTAGGAGACTTGTTTAAGGCTACAAAGGTAGAGATGTTTTAGAGAAACTAGTAATGGACTCTTTAGAGTAAACTAAGGGTATAATGGTAAAATTGAAACTTTCCTTTCCTTTCCTCCCAACTAGGGAACACATAAAGGTAAACTTTTCTTTTCTTTCATTAAACTGGGGAACACCACAAAAAATCATATCTTTTCCTCTCCTTTCTCTCTTACTTTCCTTTCTTTTCTTTTCTCTCTTTAAATGAAATTCTGGAATAGAGTGTAACAGGGAAATAAAGGAAAGGAAAAGGTAGAAAAGAAAAGATAATGGTTGTGTTCCCGAGTTTCATTTAAGAATGGAAAGGGAAGAAAATAGGAAATTATGTGTTCCTGGCATTCATTAAAGGAAATAAATGGTAGGAATTGGAAGGAAAAGTAAGGTAAAATGAAAGGTTTTGTTTTCTTTCTTTCATTTAATGATCTCGGGAACACAGCGTAATACTCATTCCAAATCCTCCTTCCTCTCTCATCACATCATGATAGGTCTACACCCACCCACCATACTTCATGAGGTTTCTCTATCTTGTAAATGCTTTTCCATGATTCTCATCTCTTCAATTCTTAATTTGCAATATTGTATCTACTTTCTAGAGTTTCATGAATCCTCTTCCATTTCTAATGGAAGATTTAGAATCTATTTTTTCATTTTCAAATTCAGAATGAAGATGGAACAAAGGTTTCTGGTCAAAGTTAGTTGCTGCAATTCTTGGTGGTGCTAACACTATGTTGATGGTAAGTTTCCATCATTACTGATAAAAGCAAAATTGCCAACGATTTAGGGCTTGATGTTCTTAATTTTGTGTTTAGAAGCCTGGATCTGGCGTCCTTTATCTTGGTGTTGCATGTGAAACTACTTTTTCTCATGTCCATGATCTTGTTGGAATTGCATGATATTTTATTGATAATTTTTTTTTGTTAATTTGAAACTTTATGTATTATTTATGAGTATAATGTTTGTGTTGTTAGACTAGAGTTGTGTATGCTTTTGTTTTTTGCTACAATCGAAACTCATTCAACAGATCTAGCAAGTGGCAATACACCGTCCAGCCCTACTTCTAAGGTTAATATTTTTTCAATTTTTCGGTTTTATCTGAGATGATTTAGGGTGCAACTTACAAGAATTTTAATTATTGGAATTGTTGGTGTTATTTGTAGTTGATCAAATATGCTACGTGCATCTGGCTGCTACTTGGATGGGTAGTGTTGGGTTTCAGTGGTGATCAGTTAAAATTTTGTTTATTAAATCCGGTTCAATAAATGTGAAAAATAATAATTAATCATATTAATTAATAATTATACGCAGCGGAATATATAATTAATCAACACCAAAAACTAAACCCGACAGGATCCGGTTACAGACAATACGAGCACGAGTCAAAACATTAAATATATAATTATAAACTAACAATATATTGAAGTTTACCTCGGTTAATAAATAACCGGTTAAGAGACCAAAGGCTAACGAACCGAGCAAGGTGACACAACGAGAGCAACGACCAACGGTGGCGGTGCACGACAGCAATGGCAGCGTGATGGTGTATGGCAGCGGCTATAGGCGGCGGCAGCGGACGAGCGGCGGCAAGCTGCGGACAAGCGGCAGACATGCAGCGGTGGCACCGGCAGGCGGTGGCGGACAAGCGGCGGTGGCTGGTCAGGCGTCGGCAATGATGGCGGCTGTGAAGCAGGTGGCCGGCTATTGGATGGAGGAAGGATGAGATGGACTTGTTAGGATTAGTTGTCAAGTTATTAAAACATCATATATTTATATAGCCTCCTATTAGGTTTAACTAATCTTATTAGTTATAAACCTAATGGGCCAACAAGTCCAGTTTTTACTCAAAAGCTCGCTCCATGTAATTTTTTTTCATTAAAGTATCTAACCCGGTTAACTAACTTAAGCGGGTTAATGGTTCGTTACCTCATGGTGTAACTCTCACGGGTCATAACCCGGTTGGCCGTATTGACTTACCCGGACCGGTCCATAATGCCAACAGTCTCCCACTTGGACGGTTTCTGGTTAAGTTACTCAATACTAACAGCCAGCAGTGCTCTAGCTACACATAGCTGCCCCCAACTGGTTATAACATTTTAAATTCATTAACCAAAATAATCTTGGAATACACTATTGCAAGATAACGAATTTATGGTAATCGTTGTCATCTATCCTTTCTGTATAAGACATCAATTCAACAATGAGACATGGATCAGGTTCAATCTCAAATGGTGTTCAATCATTATAGTTCTCGATCAAGAATCAAAGTGGTCCAATCAAACACAGTTAGTTTGGGTGAGGCCTCACACTTTACCAGTTTGAATCAACGAGGGCGCCAAGATGTCTAACTCTTACATATCATGTAAGAGTACAGAATCCCATCTTGAATACATACAACTCCCACTGAACTTTAGATCATTCCTAACCAATGCCTTTATAGCTGGCAGTTATGCGACAGCGATTGATACTGATCAAAGAATAACCTTTAGTAAACGAAAGTTCTAATATGTATCTCAGGTCTAAGGATACTAAATGAGTATACCAGTATCAAAACATCTTATGACTAAGATCCATGAAGATGATTTGATGCGAGTTACATCCAACGTCATTCATAATGAGGTCTGTGAGTTTGGAAGTCAACTCCTTGAGTCCAAAGTCAGAATAGTCTTAATTCAGAGTCGTTCCCACGAGTCTAACCAACTACGAATAATTTAGAATACAATATTCATGGATTAAATGTATTAAAACTGAACACAGTTATATTATTAAACATTTGCATTTAACCATTAAATCAATAGAGAACTTAAAGTATAACTGTTTGAGATGTTCACACATCCAAATACTAAATAAAAAAAAAACTACTAGCTAATCTAAGACCGATAGCATCTTTGTGATGATCATGCCTGTCCTGAGTCATCGGTTTAGTGAACGGGTCAGCTAGGTTTTGATCTGTGTTTTCTTTGCTTATTATGATGTCTACTAGTTCCAGTATATCTCGTATATAGTGGAACTTACTTAGAATGTGCTTGGCCTTGTGATGAGATCTGAGCTCATTCGCTTGAGCAATGGCTCCTGTGTTATCACGGAATACATCGATCGGTTTCCGAAAGCTTGGAACTAGATCGAGGTGGGCTATGAATTTCTTCATCCAAGCAGATTGTGAGCGAGAATCATCTCGGTCAGTCTGGAAGCTAGCATCAGTGTAACACCTTACAGTGAGCCCTTCTTCCACTCCTCCAAACACTAAGAACATGTCTTTCGTCCTTTTCAGGTACCTCAGAATGTTCTTCACAGCAGTCCAGTGGCAATGCCAGGGTTCTGCTAAAAACGACTAGTCATGCTCAGTGCATACGAGACGTCAAGTCTAGTACATAACATAGCATACATGATAGAACCAATCGCTGAAGCATATGGAATCGCTTGCATGTGCTTAGTTTCAATGTTCGTTGCCGGAGATTGTGATTTGTTCAACACGGTTCATTTAGCCATGGGGAGAGCTCCTTTCTTGGAGTTATCCATAGGGAAGCATGCCATTACTGAAGCATATGGAATCGCTTGCACGTGCTTAGTTTCTATGTACGTACTTTGACTCATCCCTAAAAGCCGCTCATACGTATCTCGGTAGATCTTAATTCCTAGAATATAAGCAGCTTCACCAAGATCTTTCATTATGAAATAAGAGCCCAACCAGTTCTTAAATTCCTTAAGCATAGGGATGTTGTTTCAATGATCAGTATATCATTCACATACAGGATGAGGAATGATATAGTGCTCCCACTAGCCTTTCTGTAAACACAAGGCTCATCTTCATTTTTGGTAAAACCAAACTCTTTGATTTTCTCATCAAATGAAGATTCCAACTGCGAGATGCCTGTTTAAGTCCATAAATGGACTTATTCAATTTGCACATCCTGTTAGGATATTTAGGATCGACAAAACATTCAGGCTGAACTATATAGACATCTTTAGAAATATGTCCATTAAGAAAAGCAGTTTTGACATCCATTTGCCATATCTCATAGTCATAGTACGAGGCTATGGCAAGTAATATCCTTATCGACTTTGTCATAGTGACGGGCGAGAAGGTTTCATCATAGTTAATACCCTTAGTTTGAGTAAAACCTTTTGGCGACTAGTCGTGCTTTATAAGTCTGTACATTTCCATGCATGTCGGTTTTATTTTTGAAAATCCACTTGCTCCCTACTTCCCGACACTCGGGGATAGCTCAACCAAGTTCTAGACTTTATTGTCATGCATAGATTACATCTCGGCGTTCATGGCATCTTGCCAATTCTCATATTCCGGATCTAAGATAGCAGATTTGTAATTAGTAGGTTCGTCGCCGGACTCGGCTACTAGGAGGACCTCGGGACCATCTAGATGCCATAGGAATTTAGAGTTTGCTACGCGAGTCCTATTACTTCTGCGAACGCTTGTGTTCATGTCCGATGTATCAGCAACAACAACTTATTGATCAGACGTTCCAACTTCCTCAGCGGTAGTTTGTATTTCTTGGAGTTCTTCAGGATCGACAATATTATCTCCAGTTCCTCAATCGAGAATTTCCTTCTCGAGAAAGTGGCCCTTCCTTTTGATAGAAATCACATTTGTATCAGGATGGGAAAAATAATATCCGCTTTGGTTATAGTATCCGACGAAAACAACTTTTACACCGCGAGGATCGAGCTTATCGTCAGAATCACTAGTAACATAAGCATCACATCCCCATACTCTAAGGAAAGACAAATTGGGTTTTCGCCCATGCCATATCTCATATGGGGTTTTTCTTACCTTTTTAGTTGGAGCCAGATTGACAATGCGGGCGGCGGCGGTCAAAAGGGCAAAGCTCCAAAAGAAGTGAGGCAAGTTAGTTTTACACATCATCGATTGGACCATGTTTAGCAAGGTTCGATTTCTCCTCTCTCTCACGCCATTGTGTTGGGGTGTTCTGGGTGGAGTGAGCTGTGAAACAATTTCATGCTCTTTTAGATGATGTATGAATTCTGCTGAGATACTCTCCGCCTCGATCGGATCGAAGCATTTTAATAGTTTTCCCGAGTTGGTTTTCCACTTCGTTTTGAAACTATTTGAACTTTTCAAAGGTTTCATACTTATGTTTCATGAGATAAACATAGGCATATCGACTGTAATCGTCAATAAAAGAAACGAAGTATCTTTCATGATTCCTAGACATGGTTCTGAAAGGACCGCATACATCAGTATGTATGATTCCCAGCAGATCCTTTGCTCGTTCATTATTATGAGTGAAGGAGCCTTTGGCGAGTTTGCCAGCTAAGCAGGATTCGCAGTCATCAAAAGAGTCCAGTCCTGTGGATTCAAGAATCCTTCGGATTGGAGTCTCTTAACTCGTGCCTTGCTTATGTGACCAAGTCGGCAATGCCATAGAAATGTATCATTGATGCCAAATCTGATACTTTTAGAAAGATTATATACATTATTGTTTATTTGAACATCAAACTCATAAATATCATTTCGAGGTTTAGCCTCAAAATAAAAATATCGTTCAAGTATGCAGAAATAGCAATACTATTAAAAACGTACTTAAATCCTTGTTCAAATAGTAAAGAAACTGAAATAATGTTTCTGGTCAAACTAGGTGCAAACAAACAGTTATCCAAAGTAACTACAAGGCCATACGGACAAGCAAAACGATATTTGCCAGTTGCAAGAACTGGGACTCTCTTCCCATCACCAACGATGAGTTCCATGCTGCCTTGTTTCAGATTCTTCTAGTTTTCAGGCTCCTGCAAGACATTAACGATGTGGTAACCACATCCGGTATTAAATACCCATGTGTTGCTAGAGACAGTGAAAAGTTCAATAACGTAAATAGAAATACCTTTAGAGGAGCTTTCACCATTGGTCCGCTGCCTTTTCAACTCAACAAGGTAGTCGGGACAGTTACGTTTCCAATGTCCCATTTTGTTGCACTTGTAGCACTGGCGCTCTGCAGGAGGCGGCAGTGGTACCTTTGCAACACCTTTGTTAGTGTTGGTGGCAGACCTGGCAGCAACAGTAACTTTCTTCTTGCCTTAACCGTTATGACCCCGGTTCTTTGGTTTAGGCTTGACGACACCAGCATATCAAAACATAAGAACTTGATTGTTTTTAGCGGGAATATTCATCTCAGCCGTCTTGAGCATTCCATGAAGCTCCGGCACTGTCTTTACCGAACCATTCATATTGAAATTCATTACGAACTGGTCATAAGAGTTGGGAAGAGAGTTCTGGATGAAATCTTCTTTCATTTCATCGAACAGGGGATAATCAAGCTTCCTTAGTTGTTTGATGTACCCTTTCATCTGCAGCTGATGAGCTGCTTCATGGTGTCATAGAGTTCTTGACGGGCTTGTTTCTGGAACATGCCCTTGAGTTGCTCAAGCATCTCATAGGCACCAAAATCTTCCAAGCCTTTAGCAAGCTCGTAAGACATAGTGGCTAGCATGATACGGGCGACTTCAGCAGAATCATCCATATGTTTGTCAAGAACCCTCCTGGCATCAGCAGCATTGTTTTCATGCTCGGTTGGAACAGGTCCATCGAGAATATAGTGCTTGTTTGCCATCTTGAGAACAAGTCCCAAGTTGTGGTGCCAATCAAGAAAGTTGGTGCCATTCAACTTTTATTTCTCAAGGATAGCCTTGAGGGTGAATGAGGAGTTATTATCAGTAGATCTGTTTAATTAAACAAAAGTAAATTTTATTAGTATTTTCGATGTTTTAATCATATTATTAATGACCCAATAACATTAGTAAATAGGAACTTGAGAATCTGGCTTCCATGTAAAATCCTAAAATTTATAATGTTGAATAAAGAGAGTTACGTTTTGTGATTTCGCGTTATTAATTAATTAATATCGAGTAAAGATCGGATCATGGACTTAGATTAATTGAGATGGGTTAAATGAAAATGGGCCTTAGGTCCATGGGCTTTAAGGGATATAAATATCCCCTAAACCCTAAACCATCATTCATTTCCATCTTATTCTCTAACACACTCCAAAACACACACGACCCGAACCAAGATCCAAAGGCGAGGACCCGAGCTTGTTGGTGCTAGATCGTCGTGACGAACCAAAGCAACAAGACCAGCTCGTGTTCGTAGTTCGACTCATTTACGGTACGTTTATATCGAGAACTTGTTCGTTTAGGTTTGGATAAGTATAGAAATGATAGATCTATGTTTGTATGGTAAAAATGAATCCAACAAAGCTAAACTTACTGAAAATGGTTATGATTTGAGGGGTTAATCGATTGATAAAAGAACCCGCAACCTATATGCCTAAATCGCACCCTTTAAACATCGATGTTAGGTCGATTTGATGGTTGGGGTTTGTAGGCGCTGGTCAGACGTTTCCGTGGATACCTAAATCGAGTTATTTGGTTAAGAAACGAAGATGATTAAGGAATTAAGAACGAACAGTACCGCAGCTGGACAACTTCGCCTGCAAGCTAAGTTCGCCTGATGAACTTTGCTGCTAAGCTAAGTTCGCCTGATGGCAACTTCGCCTAAAGCTAAGTTCGCCTAAGGTTTAACTTCGCCTAAAGCTAAGTTCGCCTAAGGTTTAACTTCGCCTAAAGCTAAGTTCGCCTAAGGTTTAACTTCGCCTAAAGTCAAGTTCGATTAGAAAATAAATTAAAAACCTAATGAAAAATGTGTTAAGACAGTTAATGTAAATAAAATTTTTCCAAGCTGATCTGACAGCTCGACCCCAGCCTGGGGCTCTGCCCCTTGGACCCTGCTAGGGGCTGCCGCCCCTAGACCCCGCTGCCAGGGGCGCTGCCCCTGGATCCCCGTTCGTTGTGGGTAGTAATTAAGACTAGAAAGATGATATGAGTAGTGATAGTTAATTGATATGTATACTTGTTTACAGTCAGCCGTGCACAACTGAAGAAAGGGATTATGATTAACGGTGAACGTAACCGTGTTCAGGTGAGTTTCTAGCCCCAATTATGTGTTATGTTTTCGGGGCTGTGTGCATACTCAATATGTTTGTTAATACGCTTATCCTAAGAGATAAGTGTATGCCTTATGTGAATGATGTGATATGTATGAATGATGGCTTGACGGTACGTGAACGATCTTCGGATATTGCACGTACTGTCAGGTTGTAACGCTAAGTATAAGGTAAGTATGATATGTATGCTTATGTGTATGAATGTGATAAAGTTAATAAAAGAAGGAAAGGGTGGTTGTATGGTAACGAAGAGGGAATCGAACCCTACTAATATTCGAGAACTAGGGAACCGAACCCTACTAATATTCGAGGAAAGAGGGTATCGAGCCCTAATAATACTCGAGGAAGGAGGGTACCGAGCCCTAATAATACTCGAGGAAGGTAGGGCGTAATGCTCTTTATAACGTAAGATATGAAAGTAAGTTAATACAAAAGAAAGTATGAAAGTATGAAAGTATGAATGAAAGAAAATAAGTTTTTGTGTATTGTATAGTGTATGATTAACTAGAACTCACTCAGCATAGCTGACTTTTAGTATGCACGCAGGTGAGTAGGATGAGGCAGCTCGTTTGAGGAGACACGTGGCACTGAATAAGAGGCTGGCATCGGAAGACTCAAGACGTTTAAGTTTAATGTTTTGTTTATTTTGAAAGACAAAATGATGTTTTAAGACAAGATGTGTTTTGTTATGAAATGTTTTATGAAAGCCTTTATATTCCGCGAATGTTTTAATTAACTATGATATTTAGAACTGCGTTTATGAGTAAATCCAACACGAAAGTAGGGCTACCGGTAACGGGGCATTACATTCCAGTTACTAATGGCAGTTGTAGCACACAACATTAGTAAGTGGTTAGGTAGACAGACAACGATTGCCAATTGTGAATAGAGCACAACTCTCGTTTACGAGGCCTATTAAGACAACATTTGCCTAAGCAGATACGTTTAGCCTCATCTATGCCCACCTTAGTCTCCAGACAGCTGTAGCACGTAACAAGAGAGTAAAGTAATAGTCGCCCTAGTATAGTCACTTGTGAAAGAGCCGGATATGTCAACGAAACCCTTTCACCTTGAAGGGATAGGCTAGAAATCAAGTGCGGTGCTGTAGCTCCAAACACTTGAAGTTTCGCAGTATGCCTCAATTTTGACTTATAGTAGGATAGCATAAACTATTGATTTTTAAATTGGATTAATTTTAAATATTTACCGAAGAGAGTAAAAGTCCAGTTTTACTTTACTGATCGAGACAACTTGATGAACCCTTTCATCTCTCAGGACAATTAGTTTTAAATAACCTATTAAAACAAAGTTTGTCGCAATAATACCAACCAATTTTAAGTTAATAGTTTTACCTATTAAGTTATTAGTTATGGAAAATTAAATTTAGTTTAATTTTGCAAAACTTGATTGGTTAATTTTTTTTAATATATTTGGTATTAGGTTGGTGGTATTATTATCCCATTATAATCAAGCAAGCAACCAACCAAAATAGCAAACAGAATATGTAAATCTTAAATGGCCAAGATTAGTGATTGATCTTGCTAGAGCCTATTAGCAAGATCAACCGGGTCAAGGGGTCACAACACAAAACAACCACAAGGATGGACTCTTGGTGCATCCCGTCATCTTTGGTAACTCCCACTGACTTCAAGAACTCCATGAGCTCGTCCTCGGTTTCCTTCGGGTCTTCTTCATTACAAAATTACACTAATACAAGTAATGAAAAACTAAACCCTATCTATTACAATTTTGAACCATCAAGGTGGCCAAAAACCAGAAAATAAAACCGAAAACTAAATATAACTTTTGAACCATCCATATGGCCAAAATAAAATCATTCAACCAAACAAACAAGGTCGGGCCAGATTTACATATTCAACGAAAAATAAGTCGGGCAATATTTTGGTCAAATAAAATAAATAAAATTTTGACCAAACTAGAATTACCCTATATTTTATCTAGATCAAAAACGTCAACAACCTTGAAGTTTATGATGTAGAACCGGTAAAAATACCGGATTCGACTCGTATGTTGTAACCAAGGCTCTGATACCACTGTTGTGTTTCAGTGGTGATCAGTTAAAATTTTGTTTATTAAATCCGGTTCAATAAACGTGACAAATAATAATTAATCATATTAATTAATAATTATACGCATGCGGAATATATAATTAATCAGCACCGAAAACTAAACCCGACAGGATCCGGTTACAGAAAATACGAGTATGAGTCAAAACATTAAATATATAATTATAAACTAACAATATATTTAAGTTTACCTCGGTTAATAAATAACCGGTTGAGACACCGAAGGCTAACGAACCGAGCTAGGTGACACAACGAGATCAACGACCAATGGTGGCGGTGCACGATGGCAACGGCAGCGGTGGTGGTGTATGGCAGCGGCTGTAGGCGGCAGCAGACGAGCGGCGGCAGGCTGCGGACAAGCGGCGGACAGGCAGCAGTGGCACCGACAGGTGGTGGCGGACAGGTAGCGGTGGCTGGTCAGACGCCGGTAGTGATGGCGGCGATGAAGCAGGTGGCCGGCTGTTGGATGGAGGAAGGATGAGTTGGACTTATTAGGATTAGTTGTCAGGTTATTAAAACATCATATATTTATATAACCTCCTATTAGGTTTAACTAATCTCATAAGTTATAAACCTAATGGGCCAACAAGTTCAATTCTTACTCCAAAGCCATCATTAAAGTGTCTAACCCGGTTAACTAACTTAAGCGGGTTAATGGTTCGTTACCTCACGGTGTAACTCTCACGGGTTATAACCCGATTGGCCGCATTGACTTATCCGAACCGGTCCATAATTCCAATAGGTAGTTCATGTAATTTGAGGAAATGTTCAGAGACTAGCTCGATCCATGGTAGTTCATGAACGGATTTTTTAGTGGAGGTTTGTATATTATTCTTTCATTTCATTTGTAAGGTATTGTTCTTACTTATGTTGACATGTAGTCTCAATATGTACTCATTGATGTAAAGGAAAATTTTAAGAAAGCTGCTGGGGTCATAGAGGAAGTCACCCATGAGTTGGATGTTGTGATGCGTAAATTGTTGTTCTACCATTGTATGATTTTAGTGTGAGTTAGTATCAGTTAATAATTATTAATTAAACATTGTAGGATGCACCGAGGAATTGGAGTCGGATTCGGATACTAGAACTGAAGAGGTATGCACCCGCCTTAACATCGAGCGGGGCGGGTCAACCCACAAGATATAGACAAGAGGCTTGAAATCAGGATGTCATGAAGACACAAAGCCAAAACCTATGCGCGTGGCGCATATCACATATGCTCACGCATATCACATATGTTCACGCATCACATATGCTCACGCGTATCACATATGCTCACGCATCATATATGCTCACGCGTATCACATCTGCGCGTGGCGCATCTGCCCGTGGCGCATATCACATATGCTCACGCATATTACATATGCTCACGCATCATATATGCTCACGCATATCACATCTGCGCGTGGCGCATCTGCGCGTATGCTCACGCATATTACATATGCTTGCGCATATCACATCTGCGCATGAAACATCTGCGCGTGAGAATAAAGAGAAGACCTCACGCATCCCCAGGATAGGCGCATATCACACATGCACATAATCAACCACGTCCTTATCCAAATCAGGATAAGGACAACCATGATTGTGCTCATCAGACAACCTTCCAGAAGGTATCCTTTAAGGAATAAAGAATATGTTGATGTTGACAGCTGCCAATGAAGGGTGGACAACTCAGCAAAACCCATGTGCTACCACGTGATTGCACATGGGTCAGGTGAAATACCTTGGTCAGAGAATAATCAATGAAAAAGCACCAGGTGTCCTAAGGACACGTGGCGCGAAGCAATAGGAGGAGGCCAAAAAGGCCCTAATTGGGTCTGAGCCCAATCATTGGAAACCCTAATACTATAAATACCACACCACCTCCACAAGGGGAGGTAAGCAAGAAAATACATTCTAAGTCCTTACTCACTTTCAGATTATTATTATCTTCTCCTACAATATCTTATTCTCACACCGGAGGGTTACCCCAAAGAGGACCCCTCTGTCCCTTTCTGATGGGTAAGTTCACGGTGCTGCTCGTTTTGTAGGTGGAAGAATTCATATTCCGGAAAACCATCGGTGATATAGCACACTCATACCCGAGGAAAGTTGATCGTATACTAGTAAGTCGATCCACGTTTCTTCATTGGCGCCATCACCTGTTACAACGGCAACAAAACCACTATCTCATCAGTTCTCTCTGAAAATCTTCACCATGGTTTCCGGTGTTCGAAACAGCGATCAAGTTCTGGAGGATAATGAGCTTGAGGATGTTAATGAGGGACATCAGTTTCTGAGGGCGCCGCGTGATACTGCGCGCACCACCAGTAACCATCCCTTCATCACAACACCTCATAGCCAGACTGAAACTCCTCCAGACGATCTCACGTTCCAAAATCTGACTGGTGCAAAACAAAAAGGACCAATGGGTCCGGAAGTTGAAACCAATGACCCTAAAGAATGGCTCATAAACGAACAACGGCGTTTAATGGACAAATACAATGAACTGGTCAAACACAAAAAGTTAGCCGACTTAACACAAAGGCTCGCATTTGATAAACAAACCATTCAGGGAACAACAAAAAGGGCGCGCGCGCCGGAAGATGGTCACTCTGTTCACACCGAACACGCTGATGTTATTGATGAGGAAGAGGTGCACAGCATGAGGAAGACGCGAGATACTCATGCAGGAGGTTCACAGCTTCGCGCGCACATGAACATAGCGCCAGGAGCCAAAGTTGATATGGATCTATACACACCGTACAACCCACAAGCGAAAGGGAAAGTGGACGTAACCACACCATATAGGCCAGCCATCTTGGTGAAGCATTCAAAATTCACTGAGCGCATTGCGAAGGCTCCCATTCAACACAAAACCAAGATGCCAAGTGGTCTAGGCAAGTACGATGGTACAACAGATCCAGATGATTTCTTACAAGGTTTTTACAACACTGGAAACCTAGAAAGCTGGACGATGCCAACATGGTGTCACATGTTTGCTCGCTGCCTCACGGGCGCAGCGCGTGTCTGGTTCGAAAGCTTGCCGACAGGACAAATCGATGGGTTCGAAGAGCTATTGGAGAAGTTCCAGGCTCACTTTGTACAGCAGCGCAGACACACGCGCGACCCCGATGACATCATGCACTGCGTGCGCAGGAATGATGAAACCATTGAAGACTACATAACTCGTTTTAATCAGGAATCTCTTGCAATTGGAGGTATCACTGAACAACTCTTGCGCGTGGCCTTTATACAAGGTGCGCGCAGTGATCAACTCCGCAGAGCTCTCGTGAGCAGAGATGGCATGCCAACCACTTGGGCTAAGCTTATGGAAGCATCGCGAGTCTTCGCGCGAAATGAAAAACAAATTGCCCAAAACAGAGCAAGAGATAGAGGGCATCAAACAGAAGCACCACGCAACAATGAAAGGAGGGGCAAACAAAACTCCGTATGGTCCAGGTTGCAACAAACCAGTTATTCTCCCGCAGAAAAGCAAGCGCCACAAAGTCACCCCAGCCCCAAAAAGACATTCGTAATCGCGGAGAAGGTGACAAGAGGGAAGGCGGCAGAGAGCCTAACAGACCTCTACCAAGAATATGGACTCCCCTCACCAAAACGCCTTCGCAAGTGTTAAGCACAGAGAATGTCCAGTTTAAAAGCCCCAAGCCATTACTCCATAAGGGACCACCAAACAGTGGCAAGTATTGTGAGTTTCACAAGTCCACAGGGCACAACACCGATGCATGCCACCATTTGAATGATGCGATTGAAAGAGATGTGAAATCAGGCAAGTTGGCTCACCTGGTGAAAAACCCAAGACCAGAGAATGAACAACCAGACGGAGCCTCAGCCAGTAAAAAATTCAAAAGAATCTGTGTAGCTGAAGGAGGAAGGCAAGGGCAAAGATCGAGGAAGAGAAGCGCGCAAGTCCAAGGGGATTGGCGCGAGCAACAAGTAATCTTCCCAAGAATCAGAGGAGGCCCGTCTATCAGCAGTCCTCTAGTCATCACTGCACACATCGCTCATTATGAGGTGTCAAAAGTCCTGGTGGACACCGGCAGTGAATCAGACATCATGTATGAGCAATGTTTCAGGAAGTTGGATCCAGCAGACCAAGCAAGGCTCGAAATTGTGAATGCACCAATCTCGGGTGTCTCAAACGAAATTATTCACCCCCTAGGTCAGATACTGAAGAAACGTGGATCGACTTACTAGTATACGATCAACTTTCCTCGGGTATGAGTGTGCTATATCACCGATGGTTTTCCGGAATATGAATTCTTCCACCTACAAAACGAACAGCACCGTGAACTTAGCCCTCAGAAAGGGACAGAGGGGTCCTCTTTGGGGTAACCCTCCGGTGTGAGAATAAGATATTGTAGGAGAAGATAATAATAATCTGAAAGTGAGTAAGGACTTAGAATGTATTTTCTTGCTTACCTCCCCTTGTGGAGGTGGTGTGGTATTTATAGTATTAGGGTTTCCAATGATTGGGCTCAGACCCAATTAGGGCCATTTTGGCCTCCTCCTATTGCTTCGCGCCACGTGTCCTTAGGACACCTGGTGCTTTTTCATTGATTATTCTCTGACCAAGGTATTTCACCTGACCCATGTGCAATCACGTGGTAGCACATGGTTTTGCTGAGTTGTCCACCCTTCATTGGCAGCTGTCAACATCAGCATATTCTTTATTCCTTAAAGGATACCTTCTGGAAGGTTGTCTGATGAGCACAATCATGGTTGTCCTTATCCTGATTTGGATAAGGACGTGGTTGATTATGTGCATGTGTGATATGCGCCTATCCTGAGGATGTGTAATATGTGATATGTGCACATGTAATATGCGTGAGCATATGTGATATGCGTGAGCATATGTGATTTGCGCCACGCGCAGATGTGATATGCGTGAGCATATATGATGCGTGAGCATATGTAATATACGTGAGCATATGTGATATGCGCCACGCGCAGATGTGATATGCGTGAGCATATATGATGCGTGAGCATATGTGATGCGTGAACATATGTGATATGCGTGAGCATATGTGATATGCGTGAGCATATGTGATATGCGCCACGAGCATAGGTTTTGGCTTTGTGTCTTCATGACATCCTGATTTCAAGCCTCTTGTCTATATCTTGTGGGTTGACCCGCCCCGCTCGATGTTAAGGCGGGTGCATACCTCTTCAGTTCTAGTATCCGAATCCGACTCCAATTCCTCGGTGCATCCTACAATGTTTAATTAATAATTATTAACTGATACTAATTCACACTAAAATCATACAATGGTAGAACAACAATTTACGCATCACAACATCCAACTCATGGGTGACTTCCTCTATGACCCCAGCAGCTTTCTTAAACTTTTGGCTTTAATTGCTTCCGGTTGTTCTTGAAGAAACGTGGATCGACTTACTAGTATACGATCAACTTTCCTCGGGTATGAGTGTTCTATATCACCGATGGTTTTCCGGAATATGAATTCTTCCACCTACAAAACGAGCAGCACCGTGAACTTACCCCTCAGAAAGGGACAGATGGTGACTTCCTCTATGACCCCAACTCATGGAGGAAGTCACCCATGAGTTGGATGTTGTGATGCGTAAATTGTTGTTCTACCATTGTATGATTTTAGTGTGAGTTAGTATCAGTTAATAATTATTAATTAAACATTGTAGGATGCACCGAGGAATTGGAGTCGGATTCGGATACTAGAACTGAAGAGGTATGCACCCGCCTTAACATCGAGCGGGGCGGGTCAACCCACAAGATATAGACAAGAGACTTGAAATCAGGATGTCATGAAGACACAAAGCCAAAACCTATGCGCGTGGCGCATATCACATATGCTCATGCATATCACATATGTTCACGCATCACATATGCTCACGCGTATCACATATGCTCACGCATCATATATGCTCACGCATATCACATCTGGGCGTGGCGCATCTGCCCGTGGCGCATATCACATATGCTCACGCATATTACATATGCTCACGCATCATATATGCTCACGCATATCACATCTGCGCGTGGCGCATCTGCGCGTGGCGCATATCACATATGCTCACGCATATTACATATGCTTGCGCATATCACATTTGCGCATGAAACATCTGCGCGTGAGAATAAAGAGAAGACCTCGCGCATCCCCAGGATAGGCGCATATCACACATGCACATAATCAACCACGTCCTTATCCAAATCAGGGTAAGGACAACCATGATTGTGCTCATCAGACAACCTTCCAGAAGGTATCCTTTAAGGAATAAAGAATATGCTGATGTTGACAGCTGCCAATGAAGGGTGGACAACTCAGCAAAACCCATGTGCTACCACGTGATTGCACATGGGTCAGGTGAAATACCTTGGTCAGAGAATAATCAATGAAAAAGCACCAGGTGTCCTAAGGACACGTGGCGCGAAGCAATAGGAGGAGGCCAAAAAGGCCCTAATTGGGTCTGAGCCCAATCATTGGAAACCCTACTACTATAAATACCACACCACCTCCACAAGGGGAGGTAAGCAAGAAAATACATTCTAAGTCCTTACTCACTTTCAGATTATTATTATCTTCTCCTACAATATCTTATTCTCACACCGGAGGGTTACCCCAAAGAGGACCCCTCTGTCCCAATCTGAGGGGTAAGTTCACGGTGCTGCTCGTTTTGTAGGTGGAAGAATTCATATTCCGGAAAACTATCGGTGATATAGCACACTCATACCCGAGGAAAGTTGATCGTATACTAGTAAGTCGATCCACGTTTCTTCAAGAACAGCCGGGAGCAATTCTAAGATTGAACAAACAAAGCCAAATACGAGGCTATGGTTAAGGGATTGCAGGCTCAGTTTCACTTGCATATTATTACAAAATGTGTAAAAGTTAGACTAAAAGCGACTTTAAAGTGAACTATTTTTTTTTCTTTTTTTGTTGTTTATAGTGTTGAATTGTGTAAAGGTTTAAAGCATTGAAATTTTCTAGTTGACTTGGCTTTGTCTAGAATTGAATTTCTTAATAAAAAATTTCATTTTGCAGTGCATATTTATTTCCTACTTTTGGTCATAGTTATGATATGTTTGTCTTTGCTTAAACAGGTTTAATCATTGTTTGTTTTAAATATATTGATAATTCCTCTTACATTTAATTTGTCCAACATGTAAGAAAAGGGCATTGGTTCAATTAAAGATGACCCGTTACCACGCTCAACCCGACCCACCAGTTGTTTGCAAAGCTTTATTTAGGTCTATTTGTTTTTTTTTAATCGTTATTAATTCTAAGTTCTATAGTAATGGTTTTAAAAAAACACTTTTGGTTATCAAGGTTTAGTTGTGTAAAGCAGCTCCTAAGGCTACAATGAAGTAAACGATGCAACAAGAAAATAAGACAATAGAATAATTAAATATTTACGACTTGTATAAAGGCCAAATAAGTCCAAACTATGAAAGCAAATTGGAACCAAAGAATTATTTGTGTGTTCATTATTTTTTAATTGAGATTTGTAACGCCCATGGCAAAATGGCATAGATAAACCAACTGATGCTATGAATTAGTAAAATTAACAGAAGCACTATAAAATAAATATGTCATGTGAGAAATTATAAACTAACAGAAAGTACGTACCGCGCTGTTATTTGTCACCCCCGCCGCATCGTGCGGGTATCTACTAGTGAGTTTATATATATATATATATAGGGGTGGGATCAAGTGAAAACTTCTCTTAAAGATAACTTAAAAACTCCTAAATTTTAACTTTTTTTTATAATTGTTTTTGAAGTTTCTTTTTTTTTCCATTATTCTTATATGTTGTTATTGGTTCCAAAAAAAAAAATTGTCGGTAACCTCGTCGGTGTAGTGCACATGCGTAATAGTGTGCATTGCATATATGCAAAAGTGTTATATTGCATAAAATACAACACTATTGCATATATTTGATACACACTATTGTATATATGCAATATAAGACTAATACGCACATCGAATACGCATTAGTACGTATGTGTAATACAACATTAACGCACATGTGCACTACATCGACTTTTATTTTATTATTTTTTCATATAATACAACACTACTACACATATACAATACACAAATATTGAATATATGCAATTAAACACTATTGAACTTAAAAATACATATTAATAAACATGTGTAATACAACGGTATCGCACAGTAATATGTATGTGCATTACAGCGGGTTTTTTTATTTTTTTTTATTTTTTTCGAGTGAAGGGTAAGAAATTATAAAAATAATGGCAAAAACAGAATTTTGAAAATATTTTTTTATTTTTAATTAAAAATAATTTTTTAGGAGTTTTTTAGTTTTCTTTCTATAGATGAGTTTTCTTTTAATCCTCTCCATATATATATATATATATATATATATATATAGGGGTGGGATCAATTAAAAACTCCTTTTAAATAGAAAACTTAAAAACTCCTAAAAACTATTTTTAAGTTTTTTTAATATTTTTTTTGAAGTTTTCTTTTTTTCATTATTCTTATATGTTGTTATTGGTTCCAAAAAAAACAAAAACTTTTCGGTAACCTCATCGGTGTAGTGCACATGTGTAATAGTGTGCATTGCATATACGCAAAAGTGTTATATTGAATAGAATATAACACTATTGCACATATTTGACACACACTATTGTATATATGTAATATAAGACTAATACGCACATCGAGTACACATTAGTATGTATGTGTAATACAACATTAACGCACATGTGCACTACATCGACTTTTATTTTATTATTATTATTTTTCCATATAATACAACACTACTACACATATACAATACACAAATATTGAATATACGCAATTAAACACTATTTAACTTAAAAATACATAGTAATACACATGTGTAATACAACGGTATTGCACAGTAATACGTATGTGCATCATAGCGAGTTTTTTTTTTTTTTTTTTTCAAGTGAAGGGCAACAAAATATAAGAATAATAGTAAAAACAGAATTTTGATAATATATTTTTTTTTAATTAAAAATAATTCTTTAGGAGTTTATATGTTTTTCTCTCTAAAGATAAGTTTTTTCTTTATCCTCTCCCTATATATATATATATATATATATATATAGCCTAAGTGTGGAGGTAGGGTACTAACTCACATAAGAGGATAAATCCTCCGCGGATACGGAATATCTTCCTTAGGGGGTATATATCCCACACAGAGGAATTATGATTAAAACAAGGATGACCACCCGCACGAAGAATACCATCCGCGTAAAGAGATAAAAATCTTCTGCGGAAGAAGCACATCAATTAATAACTAATAAAGTTCAGTGGAAGATTTGTTGAGATAAAGCACAGAACAGCACGTGGCGAAGAAAGGAAAGACCAATCACGGGCTAGGATTCCCGTGCGATCCACAAAGGCACGATGGACCAGTAAGAATGGGCCAACGTTGTACTTGCCCACGAAAAGGATTTCCGTACGCCAACTGTCTAACCAATCAGGAGCCATTATCATGCACGGCCATAAGAATGGAAGGTTCCATTAAGTGGGACAGCTAGTCTGATCATCTTCTCCACCCCCCCCCCCCTTCGGCTATAAATACCACATGTGGATTAACGGTAAAAGGATCCACACTCTCTCATTCTCACGAAGAATTATTCATCACTTACCATACTATTCTCACGCTGGAGAGTGGTTACGAGAAGACCCCCACCCCCTATTCCCCTTCTCGTAATGAGCTCACAGTGTTCGCTTTTGCATGTTACGGCCGCCGGAATTCATAAGCGGTTAATAGTAGTGGTTCACCGGAGAATACTGAGCTAAGCCCTACCAAGGTTATATTAGTGTTATCCATCATCGGCCGAGATATAAGTTTAAGCCTACCAAGGGTTAACATAGTGTTTCTTCATTAGCGTCATCTGTACCGGCTAGAACTGTTTTAAGATTTTATACAAGACGTTGTGAGCTCCGGCCAACCTCCACCATCGACAACGCCGTCTTCCAAATGCACATAACCCAACCAATATGGTCCCAGGGAGGAAATGTGAGGCGAAATGAAGATTACATCGAAGTCGAGCAACCACAACAAGACTTGTCATTCCGCTTCTCGAAAGCAAGATCAGCCCGTCAGAAGAGTCCCGTGAATATGGGAGACCCTGAAGAACAACCCAGTAATGTGGTTGATACGAGAACAAGAAAGGATTAGTGCTGAGTACGAGATGAGGTTGAAAGAACAAATGAGAAGGCAAGCTAGCAGGGTAACGGCACAAACACTGGTCTTCCCGTGAGAGGACCAATACAATACATCCGATAGCGATCCTAATCCCCGACGTCGCGGGAAGTGAAATATTAGGGAGTCACAGAGACCAATCAGTAGGCCAAGGCAGAAACCTTGCCAGAAGCCAAGAATGGTCTCCGGGCCAAAGCCGAGTAATTCGATCAAAGAGCATCCCCGTGAAATATTAGATTTCTCAGAGAAATGGCGAAAGCGATCAGAGCGAAAGTGATGGAAAAAGTCCTGACCGAAAACACCAGAGGTAACGAAAGAAACACATGGAATATTATCCCGACGCTGACGTGGACTTCACCAAACCATATCGGTCAAAAGCTTTCACAGAAAAATCAAAGTTCGTTTAGAGGATCGCGGAAGCCCCGATGCCTTCAAATTCCAAGCTACCCTCTTCAGTGGGGAAATATGACAGGATGACAGACCCAAGTGACCACCTACAAAGCTTCATAGCAGCAGGAGAGATCGCGGGTTGGACATCCCAAGTTTGTTGCCACATGTTTGCTCTAACCCTCCACGGAGCAGCTAGAGAATGATTCGAAAGACATCCGGAAGGCCAGATCACAGGCTTCGAAGACTTCATAGCGAAGTTCTCCCGGCACTTTATTCAACAGCGGAGACACAAACAGGACTCCACGGATATACTAACAGTATTCCGCAGGGATAACGAGTCTATCAAGGACTTCATCACACGATATAACAAGGAAGGTCATATGATTGGAGGAGTGAGCGAAGACATGATGCACGCTGGTTTCCACCATAGAGTACTGACAGCGGCTTTATGACAGCAGCAAAAGTTTACACGGCCACAGAAAAATCTTTAGGCATACGTGATTATGCGCGAAATGAAACAAAGGGCGAGCCTAAAGGATATAAAGGAAGCAAAAAAGACAAAGGGTCGATATGGTCCAAAATACAGCCACCAGTGGAAACCTTAGGACCAACCACGGCAAGGCCTCTGGTAGGAGAAAAACAAAATGACTGCAACCATGGGAACAACCACAAAGAATGGACTTCACTATCAAAAACTCTGTCGAAAATCTTGGCAACAGAAAACGTTAACTTTCGGACACCAAAGCCGATCTTCAAAAGAATTTGGATAGGTCGAAATGCTGCAAGTTTCATGAGTGAATCGGCCACACGACTAATGATTGTACAAACTTGAACAATGAAATCGAAGAAGCAGTCAAGTCCGGAAAGCTCAAACATTTGGTTTTGGAAGCCAGAAAACATGCAAGAAACCAAGGGTCAAGCAGGGATGAAGGTCCCCCAAAAAAAAATTAAAAATTTGAATTCCCAGATGATACAAAGCGGGAAATATAAAGGGGCAAAAAGGCAGACACCTAGTAGTGAAGCCTGGAAAGAAGAACCAGTCATTTTTCCACGAATCAAAAGGGGGCCATGCATGAACAACCATTGATTACCATCGCCTTAAGTGGACATTACTGGAGTAAGTACATGTTCATTAATCAAGGAAGCACTTCGGACATAATGTGCCAACAATGTTTTGACCAACTGGACATGGAAGATAAAGCAAGACTGGAACTAGTTAAGGCACCAGCATATGGATTCTCGAACAAACTTACCCATCCGTTAGGGCAACTCAAGGTCTTAGTAACACTAAGCAACATCAGACATTCTCGAACAGAAGACGTAGAGTTCTTAGTATTACCAATAAAGTCAAAACATGACGTGATCCTGGGAAGAGAGGCGATAGGGGATTTTAACGCAAACCCGTCCACTGCGCATGGTATAATGGGTGTCCCCACCCTGACATGCATTGCTCTAGTAAGGCCAAACAAAGGTTGTTTAGTCGGAGAAGGAACGAAACCCCCAAAAGCGCAGAAAATTGCCGAAAGCGTGTGGCAGAAAAATGGATTATGAATGCCAAATTCCCAGACCAAGTAGTCACCCTAGGGCCAGCCCTATCCAACGGTGTGAAGTCACATTTAAAACAACTTTTGTTGAAAAATGTGGACATCTTCGCCTGGCAGTCGGTCGATATGATAGGATTTCCGCGACGCAAAGCGGAACACGCCTTAAATGTCAACCCAGCTTTCCCATCAATTGTCCGAAAGAGACAAAAGATGGGTCCAAAGCAAACGAAAGCAATAAACGATTAAGTGCAAGAACTGCTGAAGGCGGGGATCATATGGGAATTACGATATCAAACGTGGGTAGCAAACCCCGTTATGATACCCGAAAGCAAAGGAGCATGGAGAATGTGTATCGATTACAAAGAATTAAACAAAGCTTGCCCCAAAGATTGTTATCCACTGCCTGAGATAGATTTGAAAGTATACACGCTAGCACCATATCAATTCAAATGGTTCCTGGATGCATACAAAGGCTACCATCAAATTCACATGGCTGAGAAAGATCAAAATAAAAACGCGTTCTGCACCTACAAAGGCAAGTTTTGTTACAAAATGATGCCATTTTGATTGAAAAGTGCGGGAGCAACATACCAACGGCTGATGGATTAGCAATTTGGAGAACAGATTGGTAACAATTTAAGGTGTACGTGGACGATTTGGTCATTAAAAGCATAGAAGAAGATCAAATGCTCAGAGGCATAGAAGATACCTTCTAAAAGTTGAGAAAGATCAGTATGAAACTGAATCCAAGCAAATGTTCGTTTGGAATGGAAGAAGGAAAATTCCTCGAGGTCATAGTTATAAAAGATAGCTTTAAGGCTAACCCCGAGAAAGTGCAACAATCTCGCGCATGACATCTCCTAAGTCTCTGAAGGAAGTCCAAAGATTAAACGGAAGATTGGTAGCCATGAGCAGGTTTTTAGTGAACCATGCCACCGAATCATTCCCATTCGTAGCAACACTAAGGAACTGCTTAAAGAAATCACAATTCCAGTGGACACTGGAAGCAGAACAAGCTTTCCAAGAAGTCAAAAAATGCCTAATGGAGTTACCAACGCTAACGGTTCCGAGGAAAGGGGAAGAACCAACTATGTACCTATCCGCATCAAACAGAGCGATAGGAGTAGTCCGACTAGTAGACTGGAAAAAAGTCCAAACACCGATCTACTACGTCAGCAGAACCTTCAAAGATGCTGAAACAAGGTACTCACAATGGAAAAGTTGGTTCTAGCTTTGGTATACGCTTCTAGACGCCTCCGCATATACTTTCATGGCCATCCAATTGATGTGTTAACCCACTATAAGATTCATAATGTGATCCACAAACCACAACTCGCAAGGAGATTACCAAAGCGGGCCATTGAGTTGGGAGAACATACTCTACAGTACAAACCTAGATCTGCAATAAAGAGTCAGGTGCTAGCAGATTTTATCACGGAAGTGCCGGTCGATAAAGAAGAAGAATGCAAGGCAGAAGAAGAGTCACTGAAGACACTAGAAGAAAATAAAATATGGATGTTATTTACAGACAGAGCATCCAATGATGAAGGATCAGGGGCTGGATTAAAGCTAGTAAGCCCAGGAAGAAAAGAGTTCACATATGTCATCCGTTTAGACTTCAAATGTGCTAACAACGAAGCAGAATATGAAGCCTTCTTAGCTGTATTGCACATAGGTAACAAGTTCGGCGCGCAACACGTCGAAGCTCATGTTGATTCAATGCTCATAGCTAGCCAAGTCAATGGGTCATATGAGGCAAAGGACGAAGTTATGGCATCTTACTTAGAACAAACCAAGAAGCTGATCCTGAAATTCAAATCTTGTAAAATGAAACGCATCAAATAGGGTGAAAACAAATCCGCAAATGCGTTGAGTAAACTGGCATCCACAAGTTTTGAACATCTAGCAAAAGAAATAAGGGTGGAAACCCTAGCGAACCATCAGTCGAGCCAAGACAAGTATGCATCGCGCAAACCCCGGAAGAGTCATGGATGACATCGATCAAAGCATACTTGTCAGATGTGTCCCTTCCACAATGAAAAGCCGAAGCTCAAAAGATAAAACACAAAGCCCTACAGTACTAACTGCGAGAAGGAGTATTATACAGAAGATCTTTCCTGGGGCCGTTACTCCGCTGTGTCGATGCGGAAGATGCAACTTATCTGATTAGAGAAATCCATGAAGGTATCTGTGGTCGGCATGCAGGACCAAGGATGGTTGTTGCTAAAATTACCAACGCACGATACTATTGGCCGAGTATGCATGTCGACGCAATGAATGAACTACGAAAGTGTGATTCATGCTAACGTAATGCTCGTAATACCTTCCGTCCCAAAAATGATTTAATTCCAGTCTCATCAGCATGGTCATTTCAAAAATGGGCCATTGATATCATGGGACCCTTCCCCGAAGCCCCTGAAAAGGTTAAGTTTTTGTTGGTTTCGATAGACTAATTTACGAAATGGGTGGAAGCTAAACCCCTGGCATCTATCAGCACAATTACCGTCAAAAAATTCCTTTGGGAATTTGTCACATGCCAATCCGGGCTTCTGCGGACGTTAGTAAGTGAAAACGGCACTAAGTTCGCCGATAAGAACCTCCAAGAATGGCTGGTTGAGCTACACATGAAGCAAGTATTGACTTATGTGGCACATCCACATGGCAATAGCCAAGTAGAAAGAGCCAATAGATGCATTTTGGATGGAATCAAGTCAAAGTTAGGAACAAAACGAGCGGGGTAGGTAGACGAACTCCCAAATTCCTATGGGCATACTAAACTCTCAAGAAAACCAGCCACGGGGAAACCCCGTTCAGCCTAACCTATAGAACTGAAGCGATGATATTTGCGGAGATTGGACTACCCTCCGCAAGAGTATTGATGATCGATGAAGAAAACGAAACAGAGTTGTGGTTGAACTTAGACCTGCTAGAGGAAAGAAGAGAGTTGGCAGCAATTAAAGAAGAAAATATATAAATGCCAACTCGAAAAATATTACAATAGCAGAGTTAAAAAGTACACATTCAAAGAAGGAGAATATGTACTCCTCGACAAAGAGGCATCTAAAGTAGAACCCCCAGGGGGTGAGCGTATCAGTTGACTCAACAATCCAATTAAGATCTCTTTGCAATAATCTATCCGTATTCAACGATCCAACCTTCAAAAATACTAGGTAAGCATTTACACAAATGAAAATATATAATATAAAGCTGTGAACCAACCGCAAGAAAATCATTTAAAATTTAAAATATAATACCTGAATCTTGATAACACCATTGTGTTGAGATTTGGGCCATCAATGCATACAAACACGAGTATCATCAACATAACAATAATCAGGATAAAGGTAACTTCATTCTCTGCCTTCGATGGGGTACAAAAACTGCTAAAAGAACAATAGGACGGGCTAGTGTGCACGTAGTGGTGATCATTAGAACTATGATCACTAAAAAAAATCACTCCCACCCATCATCCCACCAGAAACAGCGAATTGGTGATTATCATATAAAAATAATAATCTCAATAAAGAGCGAAGAGCGCGTAAATATGAGGTTTGTTGGGTGGAGTTGAACTTGCACTCTAACAGAAAGGGTGTGATTGCGATTATAGGAAACCCAAAATCACTAAGTCTCGAACAATCCTGTAAAAAGCTTTTAAGAATGTAAAGTGTTCTACAATAAAATGGGTTCATGAATTGAAGATACGAGGAAGGAAAAAAGAGAAGAGAATGATAACATACCTTTTGATTAACTATTGGCAATGGCGATCAAGAAATTGACCTTTTGATTATAACTAACTTAAACAATAAGGTATACTTATACTTCTTTATAATTAAAAGAGTATAAGTTATACAAATTTCATTAGCTCGACTAAGTAAAGCGCGTAAAATTTGGTTGTTAATTCGAGTCGCTCATGTGTCTGGCGCATGAGGGCAATTTGTGTCCTTTAATTTCACTTGATTTTGTTCTTTTAATACTAGATGGGGAAACGCGGTCCTGAAAATCACGCATAAGTTTATGGTGTTCATGGTTCGATTTGAAACCGTAAAACTGTTCAAGTCGGTCATCGGTTTGATTTCATGGTTGATTTTTTTTCTTTAACTTTTGGTCGGTCGTTTTCAATTTTTAAAGGTTCTGTTTTGTATTTTCGATAACAAAAAACCGTTACTAACGGTTTGGCTCACAGTTTAATTTAAGATCATCAAAACCAGACCGCAAACAGCCCTATGTAAAATCTTATTTCTTTTTTAACTGAGAAAACCTATAATAATATCATACTCAAATTAAAGATAAAAATATGCTCGTTTTTATGGTGCAATATTTTTCTAAAAATATTAACATTTGAAAAAGTTTTTTGTTGTTTAAAAATCATTTGGGGGTGGATGAGGAGGTGTTGGGTTAAAAATGAAAATTAAAATGAGATATGTGTTAAAGATCAAGGATCATAGCTATAATTATTCTTTGAATTTTGCAATAGTTTATTATAGTTAAGGGAAAAATGTTGTAACTATTTTAAATGAAATTGAATAGCACATGAGTTTTAATATGACAATGACTCTTAGCGATGAGATCAATACCATACCGGCATCGAAATTTTCGGTTCAATACCGGGACGGTACCGGTATTTAAGATTAAATTTAGGAAATACCGGTACCAGTACCAATACCGAATTTGCCCATCCCTAATGACTCTTTTTACCCCAATTTAAGGTTGTACCATGTGCAATATTGCTTGTAAATCTTTTAATGTGAAACGTCTATACTATATAGTAAACAAAACTTTGTAAGAGTCACATGTCATCGCTTAAGTGATCCTTACAAAATTTTCCCTCCTCTCTATCATATTAAATGCATTTCTCTTTCTTATTAATAATTTTGTATTTCATTGTTTTTCTTTTTAATCTTTCATTTTCTCTTTTTAATATTTTTTTTCTGATTTAAAAAATGTAATACCAGTAAATATGTTATTTTGTTTTATATGAATATATTGTATTACTTATTCATATTGGGTTTTTATTATAAGTAACTAATTTATAAGTAACTAATTTTAGCCCTGCTTGCGGTGCACACATATGATGTATATATGTGTGAATCCTCGGGTGGGCAAAAGTGAAATTGCACTAATTTTGACGTTATTTTACTAATCTCGTGAAAATAACGTTAAAAGTGACGGACGGTTAATCAGGCATCATGTAGTGGCGTTGATAGCTGAAAGATAAGGGTACATGCACCAATTAGCTGGTGTCCCGATGATTGAGTGCCATGTGCCTTATGTCCAAGGCTTGATGCAAAACTACTATCGAGTCAGGGGTCTCACCGGAAGCAGCCTCTCTATCCCTATGGGGTAGAGGTAAGGCTGCCTACATCTTACCCTCCTCAGACCCTACCATAGCTTTGCTATTGGTGGGATATACTGAGTACGATGATGATGATGATGATGATTATAAGTAACTAATTTCACATTGATTTTTAATAAGGTTTTAAATATATTATATTAGTTAATTTATATTAAGGTTTTATAAGATACGATATTATCATTTGAAGAGGCAAGATTAGTTTAAAATTAAAAGTTTAATAAACTTAACTTATTAAATATGTATGATTGTTTATGTTAATTTCACTATTTATGTCATCTCAGTGTTTATGTTAATTTAAACGAGCGAATTTATGTACCTGTTAAAGTATCAAATAGGTTCAAGTCAAAACAGTTTATGGTTAGTATGAGTTTCGGTCCTTGGATTGGTTTAAAAAGTAACCGTTTACAACTTTTTTTTAATTGACTATTTAATCAACTTATCATTTATGTTTAGTTCATCATCTTAAAAATCTACAAAAATATAAACACTAGACCATATGTTTTGGTTTTTCAAGTAGATAAGAAAACTTCTTACCTTTAAAATACAAATATTAGATGTTAGCACACTGGATAAATTGACTTTGTATATCCTTTAAATATTGAAGATTTCAAAAATGTAGATTTCTTTAGTGAACGAGTTATACTTGCACCGGAAAATGAGATTGTTCAAGAAATTAGCAAACGTTTGCTATCCATGTTTTCAGGGATGAAAAATATTACCATTCTTCAAATAAAATGATATGTTACAAGAAAATATTAGTTTTCTGATGTTTTAAATAGCCTCAAAATCTAAGGTTTTCAAGTTTTAGGTTAACCCTAAAAGTCGATATTGAATGAAAATACAATATGACAGTCGTGTTATAGAAGCCAAAATAATATCCAGAAGTAACATTGGAACTCACGCTTTTATTATTTAAAAAAAAATACTACACCTTTAGATATAATGATTACTTTCAAAGAATGAAATTTTCACTTTATTTTTGTTTTACAATGAAGATTAATAAATGTTAAGGTCAATCGCTATAGATGATTGCTTGTTTTTTATACAATTTATTTTAACTCATTGTCAGTTATGTGTTGCTATCTAGAGTTAAAAGCAGAAACAATGTGAAACTACTAAGTTTTAATATAGAAAGTAAAGTTACAAATAAAATTACAAATGTTATGTACAAAGAAATAAATAGAGATTTATGAATTTTCTAACAACTTTTTATTTCCATATTGTGTAATGTGTAATTTATTCTACCATATAATATATCTTTATATCTGTTGAATGTTTTTTTTTTTTTGGTATTTCACTTTGCGTTATTATTTAAATAAATTTATTTGTTCTAACCGGTGTGTTATGCAGGTAGCTAACTTAGTATAATATATAGATATAGATATAAATTTAAAATTTAATAAAACCCAAAATCCTTCAAAACCTATACCATCAATCTCTCTCTAGATTCACTTCAAAGAATCAAACTGGTCAAAGTGTGTTGGAATTCAAAACGTAGACCTAGGTTTACAGGGAATGAGAGAACCAAATGAAGCTAAAGTACCCATGTCTCTTTCAAAAGGAACAGTCACTAGTTACTGATGACCCAATTTGAATTTCAGGAAGAAATTCTTTCTAACAAGGGTAGTCATGATCAAAGGTTAGGTATGCGTTAATAAACACAACACACTCATGTAAACATGTGGGTTACACATAAGAAAACCTAATGATCACTAATCACAATTACATGCGTAATTAGCGTAACATGAGGTAACATAAACCTTTATTAGCACTCTTAACCAACTTTAACTGGTCCTAATCCCTTCATATCTACATATTTTAAATGAAATTTATAATCTTTGTGCTATCTTTTTAATAAGATCAATAAGATCGTTGATCCCATATTCCCCTTAATTGGTCTACAAGACGTGTGAGTGAGTGATATCATGAACTCAGCGTCATTGCATGAATTTTAGAGTCCGATGTCTAATTAAATCGCATATCAAATTGAGTTTTAGTTAATGGAACTCAGATTTTCATGATTTTACATTTTAACTATGAACCATTCCATCTGAGTTGTGATCATTACAAATGTTATACATTTAGAAGATACAAAAATTGGACCAAATAATGCTTTGAAATCCTGATTAACTTACGTTATGAACTAAAAGAATTTTGTTCATTTGTAGCACAAAATATGGAGAAATTGAGCTCTCTACTTACTCATTATGACAAAAGAACACTTGTACTAGCCAATGAGATCAAAGATGCACATGAAGGAAACAATGATACTGCAAACGGTTGTTTTGGGTTTGATACGCGAAGTGTGTAGAGCGAATACGAGTGAAAAGGGGAAGTATATACAGATTATTATGTCTTAGTTAAGCACACATTCAGCTGCTGCCAGTACTCATTGCCAGCTGTTACTCAGTCAAAGTGACAGCAATGTGAAACTTATTGTGCTTGATCTGTTAGATGAACTTGAATCTTCACACGAATAGATTACGGTTAATATGATAATGGATGTACTGAGAGCAGTTACAAGCATACATCATGACATAAGAGCAAATAAATACTTGACTTAATATCTCCTCCAGGGGCGGATATACTTCACAACTGGGGGTAGCCTCCGCTACCCCTTAACTTTTCGTCGTTAGTATAATTGTTTTTTCTTTTTTTGTCAATTTTCATCTTTCGCTACCCCTGAAAAATATTCTGCTACCCCTGAAAAAAAATTCGTTACCCCTATTTGTTTAAAGTTCAACAAATTTAAAAGTTCAAATCAAATAAAACCCAAAAAAATTATAGCCAAAAGAAAATAAAAACCATTAACCTTATTTTTTTTAGAGAAACATTAAACATAAACAGACTCAACAGAATCATCATTTTGAGGTTGAAGTTTTTAATACGGTTTTGGATATGCAGATTCAAGTAATTGGAAATAGATTCAGCAAGGTCTCAACTAGTTTGTTAGAAAATATATCTGGTTTAAATCTATGAGATTCGTTTCCCAAGTTTGACATATTTAACATAGTGTAATTTTCTGTGATGTATCTGAATGATTTTAGTAATGAAGAAAGAGGGTGTATTCGACCTTTCGGGTGATCGTACGACCTTTTATCACACTAAATTTAAAGAAAGATGATAAATTTGCAAAATTGAGTCAAATGTGTGACCTTGCTCGTGTAATGGTGAAAAATGGAAAGCACACCACTCTTCCTTTGGTTTATCAAATATTGAAAGCTAGCGTTGGTTTTACTGATCGCAACCGCAACCGTTGAAATCTGTTTTTCTTAAATAAAGCTTATCAATACAGGTTTGCGCAAGAAAATGGATAATGAGTATTTGAACAATGGTTTAGTTTGTACGGTCGAAAGAGAAACACTTGATAAGGTAAAAGAAGATGTGTAATGGCTCAATTTCAAGCTTTCAAAAAGCGAATATGAGAAATTTGTACCACATGTGTTTAAATATATTTATTATCGTGTTTCTATTTTTGTTTCGTTTACATTGTATGAAATATGATAAAACAAAATTTTAAACGTTACCCATGAGATTTATGTCTAGATCCGCCACTGATCTCCTCAAAACATTATGAAGTGGTGTTAAGTTTGAAAAAAGGAAGTTATAAAAACTCAAAGTGGTGAGTTTGAGAAGGATGGTGAGTATAATGCCTTATTCAAGCGATTCATTCATGTGCGGTTAAGTATCCAGAAGTTCCAGGCGTGGTTGTGCATATGTTGATGGGTCTCTTGGTGATAGTGATGTTGCTTATGCTATAGATGTGATTGAGAAAAGTGAAGCAATTCAACAAATCCAAAGTTGATGCTTGCTACTGTGAATAGGCCCTATTATATGTTTTACCAGATGCGTTCGGAACGCGCGTTTGTTCATGCGCATTTTGGATATTGTCTTACTATTTATGAAGTTGAAAGTAGGATTGCAATCATAAAACAATGTCTTGGTGATATGCCATTTTACTTGGATTCAAAAGGGGGTGGTCAAGATGCTTCTCACAAGGTCTCAGCAAATCAACTCGATAACTATTTCTTATCAACGGCCTACGATTCTTTTAGATGGAACTTATGCTACACAGAGTGCAGCTTCTGAAACAGCTTTTTATCCAAGTTGCAACTTGATATTAAGTGCCGTTGTCTCGATGTTGCAACTTGGTCAATCTTCATTTTTTTCTCACCCGGTTGATAAAGATCCGTATGACATAATTATTTTTTGTTTAAGGTTGTTGAGTAATCCGGATGAACGTTTGAGGAAAATATGGCTGCAGCGTTGTCATGAAAGTTTTGTTCAAATGCTTGTGGATAAACTGTTGGGTTTCAGTGGTGATCAGTTAAAATTTTATTTATTAAAACCGGTTCAATAAACGTGTCAAATAATAATTAATCACATTAATTAATAATTATACGCAGCGGAATATATCATTAATCAACACCGAAAACTAAACCTGACAGGATCCGGTTACAGACAATACGAGTACGAGTCGAACAATAAATATATAATTAAACTAACGATATATTTAATTTACCTCGGTTAATAATTAACCGGTTGAGATACCGAGGTTCAACGAACGGTGCTAGGTGACAAACCAAACACGGTGACGGTTGGCGGTGATGGCGCGTTGGCGTGTTGGCGGCAGGGTGGCGCGAACACGGCAGCAGCACCAGATTAAAGGCAATGGCAACAGCACGGCAGCGGTGACGATGCGATGGTCTGCTATAGTAGTGATCGGCAACAATCTCTTTGTCGCATGAGAAAGAGATGATCAAGATGGATGGATTTATCTCTTCTTTTCTTTTGTTTAACTCCTGTATATATGGAGTATGTAGAGGCGGCGGCTCCAAGTTTTCTTGGATTGTTTTCCAAGAATCCAAAACTTGGGTTATATCTCAAAAACGTGAGATTTATTATATATATTAATAATAATATAATTATCATTAATAGATATTAACCGAGCCCCCAAAGTTTAGCTCGATCCAACTTTTATTTAAAGTCCGAACTAGTTTATTTAACTATTAAATAAACTATATTATTTATAACTATTATAAATAATACTTTCGTCACAATATATTCGTCATTTACCAGTTAAATTAAGCGGATTTTAGTTCGTTTCCCAAGGTGTAACTCTCACGGGTCATAACCCGGTTGACCGTATTGACTTACCCGAACCGGTCCATAATTCCAACAGTCTCCCACTTGGACGGTTTCCGGTTAAGTTACTCAATACTGACAGCCAGCGGTGCTCTAGCTACACATAGTTGCCCCTAACTGGTTATAACATTTTAAATTCATTAACCAAAACAATCTTGGAATACACTATTGCAAGATAATGAATTTATGGTAATCGTTGTCATCTATCCTTTCTATATAAGACATCAATTGAACAATGAGACATGGATCAGGTTCAATCTCATATGGCGTTCAATCATTATATTTCTCGATTAAGAGTCAAAGTGGTCCAATCAAACACACAGTTAGTTTGGGTGAGGCCTCACACTTTACCAATTTGAATCAACGAGGACGCCAAGATGTCTAACTTTTACATATCATGTAAGAGTACAGAATCCCGTCTTGATTACATACAACTCCCACTGAACTTCAGATTATTCCCAACCAATGCCTTTATAGCTGGCAGTTACACGACAGCGGTTGACACTGATCAAAGAATAGTCTTTAGTAAACGAAAGTTCTAATATGTATCTTAGGTCTAAGGATACTAAATGAGTATACCAGCATCAAAACATCTTATGACTAAGATCCATGAAGATGATTTGATGCGAGTTACATCCAACGTCATTCATAATGAGGTCTGTGAGTTTGGAAGTCAGCTCCTTGAGTCCAAAGTCAGAATAGTCTTAATTCAGAGTTGTTCCCACGAGCCTGACCGACTACGGATAATTTAGAATATAATATTCATGGATTAAACGTATTAAAATCGAACACAGTTATAGTATTCAACATTTGCATTTAACCATTAAATCAAAAGAGAACTTAAAAGTATAACTGTTTAAATGTTCACACATCCAAATACTAAATCAAAACAAACTACTAGCTAATCTAAGACCGATAGCATCTCTATGATGATCATGCTTGTCCTGAGTCATCGGTTTAGTGAACGGGTCAGCTAGGTTTTGATCTGTGTCTACTTTGCTTATTATGATGTATCCTCGTTCCATTATTTCCCGAATGAGATGGAACTTCCTTAGAATTTGCTTAGCTTTGTGGTGAGACCTGGGCTCTTTGGCCTGAGCAATAGCACCTGTGTTATCACATAACACCTCGATTGGTTTATGAATACTCGGAACCCCATCGAGATCAGCGATGAACTTCTTCATCCAAGCAGCCTCTTTAGCACCATCCGATGCAGCTATGTATTCTGATTCGGTGGTAGAATCCGCCACCACACTCTGCTTAGAGCTTTTCCAGTAAACAGCTCCTCCATTTAGAGTGAATACATATCCTGATTGCGAGCGAGAATCATCTCGGTCAGTCTGGAAGCTAGCATCAATGTAACACCTTACAGTGAGTTCTTCTTCCACTGCTCCAAACACCAAGAACATGTCTTTCGTCCTTTTCAGGTACCTCAGAATGTTCTTCACAGCAGTCCAGTGGGCAATGCCAGGGTTCTGCTGAAAATGACTAGTCATGCTCAGTGCATACGAGACGTCAGGTCTAGTACATAACATAGCATACATGATAGAACCAATCGCTGAAGCATATGGAATTGCTTGCATGTGCTTAGTTTCTATGTCCGTTGCTGGAGACTGCGATTTGTTCAACACGGTTCGTTTAGCCATGGGGAGAGCTCCTTTCTTGGAGTTGTCCATAGAGAAGCGTGCAATTACTTTATCTATGTATGTACTTTGACTCAGCCCTAGAAGCCGCTTAGACCTATCTCGGTAGATCTTAATTCCCAGAATATAAGCAGCTTCACCAAGATCTTTCATTGCGAAACAAGAGCCCAACCATTTCTTAACTTCCTTAAGCATAGGGATGTTGTTTCCAATGATCAGTATATCATCCACATACAGGATGAGAAATGATATAGTGCTCCCACTTGCCTTTCTGTAAACACAAGGCTCATCTTCATTTTTTATAAAACCAAACTCTTTGATTTTCTCATCAAAATGAAGATTCCAGCTGCGAGATGCCTGTTTAAGTCCGTAAATAGACTTATTCAGTTTGCACACCCTGTTAGGATATTTAGGATTGACAAAACCTTCAGGCGGAACCATATAGACATCTTCAGAAAGATGTCAATTAAGAAAAGCAATTTTGACATCCATTTGCCATATCTCGTAGTCATAGTATGCGGCTATGGCAAGTAATATCTTTATTGACTTAGTCATAACAACGGGCAAGAAGGTTTCATCATAGTCAATACCCTGAGTTTAAGTAAAACCTTTCGCGACTATCCGTGCTTTATATGTCTGCACATTTCCATGCATGTCAGTTTTCTTCTTGAAAATCCACTTGCTCCCTACTTCCCGACACTCGGGGGGTAGCTCAACCAAGTTCCAGACTTGATTGTCACGCATAGATTGCATCTCAGAGTTCATGGCATCTTGCCATTTCCCATATTCCGGATCTAAGATAGCAGATTTGTAATTAGTAGGTTCGTTGCTTGACTCGGCTACTAAGAGGACCTCGGGACCATCTAGATGCCATAGGTATTTAGAGTTTGGTACGCGAGTCCTATTAATTCTATGAACGCTTGTGTTCATGTCCGATGTATCAGCAACAACAACTTGTTGATCAGACGTTCCAACTTCCCCAGCGGTAGTTTGTATTTCTTGAATTTCTTCAAGATCGACAATATTATCTCCAGTTTCTCGATCGAGAATTTCCTTCTCGAGAAAGTGGCCCTTCTTTTTGATAGAAATCACATTTGTATCAGGATGGAAGAAATAATATCCGCTTTAGTTATAGTATCCGACGAAAACAACTTTTACGCCGCGAGGATCGAGCTTATCGTCTGAATCACTAGTGACATAAGCATCACGTCCCCATACTCTAAGGAAAGACAAACTGGGTTTTCGCCCATGCCATATCTCATATGGGGTTTTGCTTACCTTTTTAGTTGGAGCCAGGTTGACAATGCGGGCGGCGGTCAAAAGGGCAAAGCTCCAAAAGGAGTGAGGCAAGTTAGTTCTACACATCATTGATCGGACCATGTTTAGCAAGGTTTGATTTCTCCTCTCGCTCACGCCATTGTGTTGGGGTGTGCCGGGTGGAGTGAGCTGTGAAACAATTCCACGCTCTTTTAGATGATGTATGAATTCTGAGCTAAGATACTCTCCGCCTCGTTCTGATCGAAGCATTTTGATGGTTTTCCCGAGTTGGTTTTCCACTACGCTTTGAAACTCTTTAAACTTTTCAAAGGTTTCATGCTTGTGTTTCATGAGATACACATAGGCATATCGACTTTAATCGTCAATAAAAGAAACGAAGTATCTTACATGATTCCTAGACATGGTTCTGAAGGGACCGCATACATCAGTATGTATGATGCCGAGCAGATCTTTTGCTCGTTCATTCTTATGAGTGAAGGAGCCTTTGGCGAGTTTGCCAACTAAGCAGGATTCGCAGTCATCAAAAGAGTCCGGTCATGTGGATTCAAGAATCCCTTCGGATTGGAGTCTCTTAACTCGTGCTTTGCTTATGTGGCCAAGTCGGCAATGCAATAGAAATGTATCATTGATGCCGGATCTGATACGCTTAGAAAGATTATATACATTATTGTTTATTTGAACATCAACCTTATAAATACCATTTCGAGGTTTAGCTTCAAAATAAAAGATATCATTCAAGTAGACAGAAATAGCATTACTATTAAAAACGTACTTAAATCCTTGTTCAAATAGTAAAGAAACTGAAATAATGTTTCTGGTCAAACCAGGTGCAAACAAACAGTTATCCAAAGTAACTACAAGGCCAGACGGACAAGCAAAACGATATGTGCCAGTTGCAAGAACTGGGACTCTTTTCCCACCACCAACGATGAGTTCCATGCTGCCTTGATTCAGCTTCTTCCAGTTTTTAGGATCCTGCAAGACATTAACGATGTGGTAACCACATCCGATATCAAATACCCATGTGTTGCTAGAGACAGTGAAAAGTTCAATAACATATATAGAAATACCTTTAGAGGAGCTTTCACCATTGGTCCTCTGCTTTTTCAGCTCAGCAAGGTAGTCAGGACAGTTACGTTTCCAGTGTCCCATTTTGTTGCACTTGTAGCATTGGCGCTCCTCAGGAGGCGGCGATGGTACCTTTGCAACACCTTTGTTAGTGTTGGTGGCATTCCTGGAAGCAACAGTAACCTTCTTCTTGCCTTTACCGTTATGACCCCGGTTCTTGGGTTTAGGCTTGACGACACCAGCAGATCGAACCATAAGAACTTGATTGTTTTTAGCGGGAATATTCATCTCAGCCGTCTTGAGCATTCCATGAAGCTCCGGCACTATCTTCACCCAGCCATTCATGTTGAAATTCATTACGAACTGGTCGTAAGAGCTGGGAAAAGAGTTCAGTATGAAATCCGCTGCCATTTCATCTGATAGGGGATAATCAAGTTTCCTTAGTTGTTCGATGTACCCTTTCATCTTGACGACATGCGTACTTACAGGTGATCCCTGTTCCATTCTGCAACTTATGAGCTGCTTCATGGTGTCATAGCGTTCTTGACGGGCTTGTTTCTGGAACATGCCCTTGAGTTGCTCAAGCATCTCATAGGCACCAAAATCTTCCAAGCCTTTAGCAAGCTCGTAAGACATGGTGGCTAGCATGATACAAGCGACTTCAGCAGAGTCGTCCATATGTTTGTCAAGAACCCTCCTGGCATCAGCAGTATTGTTTTCGGGCTCAGTTGGAACAGGTCCATCGAGAACATAGTGCTTCTTTGTCATCTTGAGAACAAGTCCCAAGTTGCGGTACCACTCAAAAAAGTTGGTACCATTCAACTTTTCTTTCTCAAGGATAGCCTTGAGGGTGAATGAGGAGTTATTATCAGTAGACATCTGTTCAATTAAGCAAAAGTAAATTTTATTAGTATTTTCGATGTTTTTAATCCTATTATTAATGACCCAGTGACATTAGTAAATAGGAATTTGAGAATCTTGCTTCCAGTTACTAATGGCAGCTGTAGCACACAACAATAGTAGGTGGTTAGGCAGACAGACAATGATTGCCAATTGTGGATAGAGCACAACTCTCGTTTATGAGGCCCATTAAGACAACGTTTGCCTAAGTAGATACGTTTAGCCTCATCTATGCCCACCTTAGTCTTCAGACAGCTGTAGCACGTAACAAGAAAGTAAAGTAATAGTCGCCCTAGTATAGTCACTTGTGAAAGAGTCGGATGTGTCAACGAAACCGTTTCACCTTAAAGGGATAGGCTAGAAATCAAGTGCGGTGCTGTAGCTCCAAACACTTGAAGTTTCACAGTATGCCTCTAGTGTGGCTCATAGTAGGATGGCATAGACTATTGATTTAAATTGGGATTAATTTTAAATATTACCGAATAGAGTAAAAGTCCAGTTTTATTTTATTGATCGAGACAACTTGATGAACCCTTTCATCTCTCAGGACACTTGGTTTTATATAACCTATTAAAACTAAGTTTGTCGCGATAATACCAACCAATTTTAAGTTAATAGTTTTACCTATCAAGTTATTAGTTATGGAAAATTACATTTAGTTTAATTTTGCAAAACTTGATTGGTTAATTTATTTTAATATATTTGATATTAGGTTGGTGGTATTATAATCAAGCAAGCAACCAAAATAGCAAACAGAATATGTAAATCTTAAATGGCCAAGATTAATGATTGATCTTGCTAGAGCCTATTAGCAAGATCAATCGGGTCAAGGGTCACAACACACAAACAACCACAAGGATGGACTTTTGATGCATCCCGTCATCTTTAGTAACTCCCACTGACTTCAAGAACCCCATGAGCTCGTCCTCGTCCTTGGTTTCCTTCGGGTCTTCTTCATTACAAAATTACACTAATACAAGTAATGAAAAACTAAACCCTATTTATTACAATTTTGAACCATCAAAGTGGCCAAAAACCATAAAATAAAACCGAAAACTAAATACAACTTTTGAACCATCCATATGGCCAAAATAAAATCATTCAACCAAACAAGCAAGGTCGGTCCAGATTTACATATTCAACGAAAAATAAGTCAGACAATATTTTGGTCAAATAAAATAAATAAAATTTTTGACCAAACTAAAATTGCCCTAATATTTTATCTAGATCAAAAACGTCAACTACCTTGAAGTTTATGATGTAGAACCGGTGGAAATACCGGATTCGACTCGTATGTTGTAACCAAGGCTCTGATACCATTGTTGGGTTTCAGTGGTGATCAGTTAAAATTTTGTTTATTAAAACCGGTTCAATAAACGTGTCAAATAATAATTAATCATATTAATTAATAATTATAAGCAGCGGAATATATAATTAATCAGCACCGAAAACTAAACCCGACAGGATCCAGTTACAGACAATACGAGTACGAGCCGAACAATAAATATATAATTAAACTAACGATATATTTAAGTTTACCTCGGTTAATAATTAACCGGTTGAGACACCGAGGTTCAACGAACGGTGATAGGTGACAAACCAAACACGGTGACGGTTAGCGGTGATGGCGCGTTGGCGGCAGGGTGGCGCGAACACGGCAGCAGCACCAGATTAAAGGCTATGGCAACAGCACGGCAGCGGTGACGATGCGGTGGTCTGCTACAGTAGTGATCGGCAACAATCTCTTTGTCGCATGAGAAAGAGATGATCAAGATGGATGGATTTATCTCTTCTTTTCTTTTGTTTAACTCCTGTATATATGGAGTATGTAGAGGCGGCGGCTCCAAGTTTTCTTGGATTGTTTTCCAAGAATCCAAAACTTGGGTTATATCTCAAAAACGTGAGATTTATTATATATATTAATAATAATATAACTATCATTAATAGATATTAACCGAGCCCCCAACGTTTAGCTCGATCCAACTTTTATTTAAAGCCCGAACTAGTTTATTTAACTATTAAATAAACTATATTATTTATAACTATTATAAATAATACTTTCGTCACAATATATTCGTCATTTACCGGTTAAACAATTTAAGTGGATTTTAGTTCGTTGTCCAAGGTGTAACTCTTACGGGTCATAACCCGGTTGACTGTATTGACTTTTACCCGAACCGGTCCATAATTCCAACATAAACATCGCTATGAAGCTGAGGAAATATTATGATCTTACCGACTTTTATCATTTGAAGAGGAGAAAGGTAAGATTTGTTGTTTTTTCTTGGCTATTTTTCATTTTTTGTGTGTTGTTTTTAATATTCTATAAGTTGCATATATTGTTGGTTCTTGTTAGTTGATAGTGACGTGAATAGTCAATTTTGGGCTCAACATGAACCAAAAATTGAAAATTTAATTTTTGGGCTTTTGATAACCGTTTAGTTTTGGTTTTCGGTTTTCACAATGATTTCGGTTTCGGTTTATTTTGTACCAATTGCGCTCGCCTAAAAAAGGCCCAAAATAATGAATTTAGGTTTAACACTTTGAGCCTAATTTCTTTTGTGATGTAACAATTAACCCATTATCCTTTTATCAGTTTCTTATCATTTACTTAAAATGGGTTTTTTCAGCTCGGTTTCCGTTTGTTTAGTACTATTTGGGATTTTGCTCCAAAAGTGGCTCAAAATTTGAATTTGGGCTTTAAATTTTGTGAGTTTGGGCTAAACTTTTATTAATAACTAATTGATTTTCCTTATCAATTTTGAAATGGGCTTTTTTTGCTTCGTTTTTGTTTCCCAGTACCATTTGAGTTGAAAATTTTTTACTAAATAATGAATTTCGACATCAAACTTTGAGTGTAAATTTTATGTTAATAAATAACTGATTATTATTATTTAATATTTAATAACGTACTTAAAATCAGTTTGGCTTGGTTTAGTTTGTTTTTTGTTGATTCAAGAACAAACAAAAAAATCAGTTTAAAAAAAAACGTAAAGCCAAACTGTCGGTTTATTATTGGGTTCGGTTATTTCAGTTTTTACAATGGGTTTGATTTTAGGTACTATTTGGGCTAGAAACTTTTGGAGGAAAAAAGCACCCAAAAATGCCCCAAAATAATAACTTGGGCTTAAAACATTGTACTGACTTATTTTTGTTAGTTAAAAATTAAATAATTACCATTTATCTATACTATATATAAAGCACGAGTGATGGAGCTCTTAAATTTTAAGAGGTATCAAACTTGTTGCTTTAAGTACAAACTATAATTCATAAAATTAAGATATTTTATGGGCAATTTTGTCTTTTGACAATTTTGTCTTTTAGTAAAATCGTGTACGGTTTATTTTAATTTATTAAAAAATACTTACAAGTTTGGTCCTTTAACTTTAATCACATTTTGTTAATTTATAAAATAATTAAATATACACCCCTTATTTTAAAGCAACTACCATCACGACGTTTAAACATTTATAACTTTTTAAACGTTAATATTTTTTAAAAAACATTACACCATAAAAACGAGTATTTTATTATTTTTAATTTGAGTATGGTATTGCTATACTTTTTTTCATTTTAAAAACTTAATGTGTTACATGATTACCATTAAGAACCGGCAAACGGGTTGGGCGGGTTCGGCTGTTCGGTTCATGGGTCTTTTAGGTTAAGGTTGGAATGGGTCGATCAAAAAAGGTTAATCTGGTTTGGGTCGGGACGGTTCGAGTCGAAAGGGGTCAAGTAAGAATGAATTTTGTGTTAGAACAGTGTTAGGCAGAACAGGTTGCAAGCCAAGACGCGTTGCCGTTCAAGGTTGCGAGTCAAGACGCGTTCAATGTAGAGTTATGCGTGCATCGACTCTTGATTGCGTTCGTACAATCGTGTGGCATGCTCTTAACACCGGTTAAGCTTCCAATGTCGCATTACGAGCATACTATTGCCAGGTTGTGCGAGTACTATTGTGAAGTCACGCACTTATTGGAACGGTAACACCGGTTACGTGCTCGATGTCATGTTTGCTTACATACTCCGCTACATCGCACAAGCATCCATCTATATGCCTATATATAACAGACACATCTAATACTATATAATAAAAAATAAATAAAATGCATTCAATGTTTACAGTTTGATCTGGTTTCATATGATCGGTTTCCGGTATAAAACGCGAATCAAACTGACCAACCGACCGAATGTAAAAAACCCAGCCGTGAAACCAAACCGATGACTGGTTTAAACGGTTTCAAGGTTTTAATCCGAACTATGAACACTCATAATTGTTACGTGATTAACAGGGTCCGCCGCGGTCAAGCACCCGTTGCATTGTGCGGGTACCCGTCTAGTAAATTACATATATTCAGGGTTTTTTTTTTGGCTCTGCTTGGTTTTGTCTTCGGTTAATGCAAAACTGAAACCAAAACTAAAGTCGGTTTTTTTTTAATATAAAATTCGAAGGGGGGGATAATTACAAGATTTATAGAATTTACCAACAAAAGGGATTAGATAAAACGCCAACGATTGATTATCGATTTCTTCTTACTAATGCAAGATTATTTGTTTATTGGGTAAATTCAACTACAAAATATGGTGGTAATATGGGCTTACAACGTAAAGAATTTGATATTCCTTTAAAACAAATTGAATTCTAATATAGGATCTCCTCTGAAAGTTGTTTTCGGTTTTGGTGTTCCGGATAGCCATGAAGTTTCAAAATAGTGAAGGATATTCGTTTAAGAAGATATCAAAGTACATTTATTGAACCAATCAAAGTGCAGTGTTTGGCCGAATTCAAGACCTTACATGAGTTAATTTTAGAAGAAACGTTAACGGGGGCCGAAGTGAAAAGTGTTAGATAATCTGGCTATTCATGAAGATATGTGATGAAGGCAAATGTAGATTGATCATGTTTTTACCAGTGCAGATGGAAATTGAATAATTGATGACTTGTTGTTGGTCGTTGAAAGATTGATATGTTATCATGTGCCAAATTGATGATCCGAATGATTAAACGGAGACGCCAATTTTAGTGCTATTGGATTCATTTGTCGATCGAGAAAATAACGTTATCGATTTAACGAGTTAGGTGACGCGAGAGTGCGGACTCGATTTAATCCTATAGGTTATTTGGTCTTTGTAATAACATTGGGTTTGTTATTTATTCACTTAGGATTAAGTGGTATGTGAAGTGAGCTTACTCATCTAAAACATTTGTTTTAGATTATGTGTTGTATGCTTCAAGGATTTGAAAGAGTTTCATGTTTGGGATTATGTTAACTAGCTATGGTTTTAAACAAGTCAATGAGTCGGATAAGTTTATCTTATCTCGACATGAAATCTTTTAGATTTGGATATTTGTGTAATGAAATTTTAAATTTAATATTAATGTCTTGTTTATTATTGAATCTGTTTGTATGTCACCGTCATTTTAAAGCATGGCAGGTTATGTTTATATGACTTGCCAGATTAGGTCATGTGAATTATTTAGAATGAAAGATATACCTAAGATGAGTTAAATATTTGCTTTTGATATGCATAAAATGAAATTTCATGCATGAGAATTAGCTCGTTCATTTAGACTTATGGGATTTTCATAGCATGTCTTTACTAGGCATATAAAATTATTGTTTTCTAATTCTGAAATGAAGGATATGGGGGAGTCATATGCGATCCTTGGTATAAGGATTAAAAGGAGTAACAATGGTAGAACCATGAAATAGTATTATTATATTAAGAAATTGCTAGAAGAAATTTAAACATTCAATGTTTTCATGTAAGTACTACCATAAATCCAAGTGTCAAGCTTATGGATGGTTGATGTATGTTATGATTAGCACAAGGATTAGCATAGTTTATGTTGTGAGTTAGTTGAGCAAATATGCTAGTAATTAATATTGCTCAACACTGACAAGTAGTAAACAGACTGCTTAAGTAGCTGAAAGAAACCATGAACTATGGTTTGTGTTATTCAGATTTCCTTTTGTTTTAGAAGGGTATTATGATGCAAGCTGTATAACTAAGTGGAAGTGTATTCTCTCTTCTAGGAAGGTTTCATTTCTTAGGAAAGAGTAAAGTGCCAAAATCGTCCCTGATGTTTGGTCTCATTTACGAATTTTGTCCAAAAATAGTTTTTTTCGCAATTAGACCCTCAATGTTTCCAACCATTGCCAATTTCATACAACTTGTTAACTTAGTCTAAATTTAACGCTAATTCAGGGGTGTTACTGTCATTTTATATATTTGTTTACATTATTAATTTATTATTATTATTATTATTATTATTATTATTATTATTATTATTATTATTATTATTATTATTATTATTATTATTATTATGTGTTTGTTCAATGACATATATAACATCTCACAATTTCTATATTTGAATCCAATATAGTATCCGTTTGTTTATTCTTCTTTATTTTTTGTTATATAAAGGATTTAGCTCAGTGTAATAATAATAATAATAATAATAATAATAATAATAATAATAATAATAGTAATGTAAATAATAGTAATGTAAATACACATGTAAAAAGACAGTAACACCCTGAGTTAACGTTGAATTTTGACCGAGTTAACAATTTGGATGAAATTGGCAACGGTTGGGAAACATCGAGGGTCTAATTGTGAAAAAACAAATATTTTTGGACGAAATTCGTAAATGTGACCAAACCTAAGGGACGATTTTGGCACTTTACTCATATAATAAAGAAATAGTGAAAAGACATGTCTAGCCATGACTTAACGATTGAATTTAACGGGTTTAGTGATTTGGATGTAATTGGCAAAAATTGGGAAACATGGATGGTCTATATGCTGAAAATAAACTCTTTGCAAACCACAAGGATGAGAATGGCACTTTACTCCTTGGGTAATGAATGAATGAATTTGCATCACTTAACAATGGAATGTGAGTTTCTAGCATTTGCAACAGCTGATAAAGTGGTTAACTGGCTAAGAAATTGGTATTATAAAATTCCATTATAGTCAAACCGATATCACCAAAATCTATCAGTGGGGATAGTGCTGACTATGGTTTATAGTCAGATGTATAATGGAAAGTCTAGACGGTTATATAAAATTCGTATGAGCTCATCATGCAAGATGTGATATCTGTTGAGTTTGTAATATATGAGTATAATTTGGCTGATGATCTAACTAAAAAGTTAGGAAGAGATCTCGTGAACATATCAGTCATGGGGATGGATTTAAAGTCCATACGTTAATATCATATGTCAAGACACACAATTCCCATCTAATACAACATTAGATACTGAATTCGATGCGGAAAGCTTGTCATATAGATATTGGAACACAATATCATAAACATCCCAAGCTTTATATTCGGACCGCGAGATAAAGTAGGTTGCAGTATAGCTTCTTAATAGTTCATTGATAAATTATAGTGCGGGTGCGAGAATAGTGAACTACCTATAAGAATATGAAGTTTAGCTGCTTCAAAAGCTTTGGACTTGAGCTTTGATATATTCTTTGAAGGATCAGGACACATGCTAGTAAATATTGTGTCGAGTGGAATTTGGATTTATAAACGCATGCGTATTTTACCTTCAAGTATTCAAATGAATAGCAAGGGTTCAATCCATAGGACACCCCGATATTCGAATATTTGGATCGTGTAATTTATTAAGATGAAAATTCAATCTGTAGGACATTTTCGTCTATGCTACGTTTGTGCTTCTGTGATGATGGTTAAGTTATCATGGATATATATCACTAAAATAGGAGAGGATTGTTGGTTATTTTAGTGCTATTGGATTAACTTGTAGATCGAGAAAATAACGTTAGAGATTAAATGAGTTAGGTGAAGCGAGAGTGCGGGCTCGATTTAATCCTATAGGTTATTTGGGCTTTATGATAACACCGGGTTTGTTATTTATTCGTTTGGGCTTAAGTGGTATGTAAAGTAGGCTACTTAATTGATGTTTGGGCTCATGTGATAATTGATCGATATTTTCTTGATGAAAAAAATCTCAATAAAACAGATATAGAACAGAGAAGACGGTTACTTTCTCTCTGGTTCTTCATCAATTTATAGAATCATCAAAATCCATTCATCTACAGAAAAATCTCTGTATTATCCGATAAATCATTGCGTGTAACCCGCAAATAGGTTTATCTGAAAGTGGTTCACGATTCAGAGATTAATCCAGAAAATTGTTCAAGAAACCAATATTGAAATCAACATTACACGTTTGCAATGATCGAATTAATCATCCAGGTACGCAAATTATACAACAAATTATCCCACCAGAGCGGTGATGGCAGTCTAGTTTCTGATCCAACCTGATAGTTTCAAGGATAGACCCACTTAACTTAAGTAGTTAACAGCAATTACCTTTTTTTAAATAAAAGGTGGTTTATAAGTTGTAACTTAAATGTTGAACCGATTCGATATTTATGTCAGATTCAACAAGAAAAAAAATCACATCTTGTAGTTTAAACATAGTTATTTTATATAATTTATATTCTTATGTAAATTTATAATTTTAGAGCATTAAGAATACAACAAACAATAAAATTGAATTTTAGGTTTATATGGGTCGTGTTTATGTGTAATTCTCATCATGCTCAGCTTCGTGTCTACGTGCATACCAAGTTCTGAGTTCATATTGGGCTCAACCTGCCATTCTACTAACCCGCCTCCACAGACCATTATAGCACCACTGTATATAAACCCATAGATAGTACGATGTAAATAGTTTTGAAATACAAGTTTTCTATGCGAATTAAAATTTTGAAATAGAATCGACAGAACGGTAATGATGTCTAGCGAATAAGACAACGTGAACCCATGTGTTTGTGCACATGCTTATGTCCACTCATGCCCCCCATCCATACAATTTCTCAAATTACATGCAAATATAAATATTTCTCAAGGAATATATTATACTAGATTTTATTCCCCGTATTATCGGGGTTATTTTACATTATTTGTTTTTAATATTTATATATGTATATTTTGGATTTTAATTTTATTTACTGTAAGAAAGTTAATAATTGGTATACTTGAGGTTTAATGATAAAATGGTTTCACAAATAAATGATTTGTTATAATTCGGTTTAAAAGCTATCTGGGTTTGCTTGAGAGAATGATTGTTTTACATTTTTCGTTTTTTAATATTTATTTTTTGGATTTTAATTTTATTTATTGTAAGAAAGTTAATAATATACTTAGGGTTTGATGATGAAAGGGTTTCATAAATAAATTATATGTTATAACCCGATTTGAAAGCTATCTGGATTTGGTGACCCATGACCCGCTTATGTTTTTTATTATAAAATTGTTTATTAATGATAAGTAATATCTAAAATTTAATATCCAATTTAAAAAGAAAAAGATATTATTTATAATTAATAAACAATTTTATATTAAAAAACATAAGCGGATCATGGTTCACCAAATCCAGATAGTTTTTAAACGGGTTATAACTTATCATTTATTTGTAAAACCCTTTCATCATCAAACCCTAAATATATTATTAACTTTCTTACAATAAATAAAATTAAAATCCAAAAAATAAATATAAAAAAACAAAAAATATAAAACAACCATTCTCTCAATCAAACCCAGATAGCTTTTAAATCGGATTATAACATATCATTTATTTGTGGAACCATTTTATCATCAAATATCAAGTATATTAATTATTAACTTTTTTACAATAAATAAAATTAAAATCCAAATATACATATATAAATATTAAAAATGAATAATGTAAAACAACCTCCGTAATACGGGGGATAAAATCTAGTAATATATATAAATGAAACCTTTTAAAAGCTTTCTGGTTGCTTCCTAACTTCTCTTAAGCTACCAGATTGTTTTATTTGTAAATAGAGGCTTCTCATGCATTTGACCCGAATTCACGGGTATGGATCTCATCAAATCCATATAGCTCTTAAACAGGTTATAACATCTCATTAAATTAAAAATAAAACTTACCAAATATTTGATATGAAAATCCTATAAAATACGAATATACTAAAAATTAATATCCGATTTTTTTTAAAAAATATTGTTGTTTATAATTAATAAACAATTTTATAGTAAAAAAATAAGCGTGTCATGGATCACCAAATCCAGATGGCTTTTAAATGGGCTATAACATCTTATCTTATCTTACCATATTAATAAAAGAAAATGTTGAAGCTTAGGTGTCAAGCCTACATTCCTCCTAATTCCTAATCTCTTATCTCATTCATTCTAGCTATCCATAGGTCATGGTCAAAACCATTTTGTCAATTGGGTTATAACATAATATGGATTTTATTCATATTCAGTTAAATACTATTTTTATACCTGAGGTTTAATCACATACACAACTTTAGTACCTTCATAAGTATTTTGAGAATTATAATTAAAATAACAGACCTTATTTATTTTTATCATTTGGAAAATTTCATGTAATACATGGGTTCAAAAGCTAGTATCATTTATTTGTGAAAATCTTTCATCATCAAACCCTAAGTATATTATTAACTTTCTTACAATAAAGAAAATCAAAAAATCCAAAAAATAAATATTAAAAAACAAAAAATGTAAAACATCCCCCGTAATACGGGGGATAAAACCTAGTTTAATATATATTTAATGAAATTTTTAAGCTCTCTCTAGTTGTTCCTCACTCATTCTCAAGTCACCAGATTATTTTATTTGTAAATGGAGACTTCTCATGCATTTGACCCGAATCACGGTATATGTCTCACCAAACCTAGATAGCCTTTAAACGGGTTATAACATCTCATTAAATTAAAAATTAAGTTTACCAAATATTTGATATGAAAATCCTAGGGATATGCTAAAAATTAGTATCCGTTTTTTTAAAAGATATCTTATCTTAATATATATAAACGAAACCTTTAAAAGCTCTCTGGTTGCTCTTTACATTCTCTCAAACCACCAGATTGCTTTATTTGTAAATGTAGGCTTCTCATGCATTTGACCTGAATTCACGGGTATGGGTCTTACCAAACCCAATAGCCCTTAAACGGGTTATAGCATCTCATTAAACTAAAAATCAATATCAACAAATATTTTATATGAAAATCCTATAAAATATGGATATACTAAAATTTAATATCTGATTTTTTAAAAAATATATTATTTATAATTAAGAAATAATTTTATAGTAAAAAAAGTAAGCATGTCATGGGTCTTACCAAATCCAGATATCTTTTAAACCGGGTTATTTCATCTCACTTATTTGTGAAACTCTTTCATCATCAAATCCTAAATATATTATTAACTTTCTTATAATAAATAAAATTAAAATCCAAAAATTATATAAATATTATAAACGAATAATGTAGAAAAACCCCGTAATACGGGGATAAAAGCTAGTTATTTATAATAAAGAAATAATTTTATAGTAAAAAAACAAGCGGGTCATGAGTCTCACCAAAACTAAATAGCTTTTAAACCAGGTTATAAGATCTTATTTATTTGTGAAACCCTTTCATCATCAAGCCTTAAATATAGAGTAATGTGCCATTTTCGTCATCGTGGTTTGGCAAATAATACGAATTTAGTCCAAAGAGTTTATTTTTAGCATATAGACCATCCACGTTTCCCAATTTTTGCCATTTACATCCAAATCACTAACCCCGCTAAATTGAATCGTTAAGTCAGGGGTAGATATGTATTTTCACTTTCTTTATTATATTAGTACAGCACCAAAATCGTCCCTGAAGTTTGGCCACATTTGCGAATTTCTTCCAAAAATTTCGCAATTAGAACCTCAATGTTTCCCAACTGTTGCTAATTTCGTCCAAATTGTTAACTTGATCTAAATTCAAGGTTAACTAAGGGGTGTTATAGTCCTTTTTACATGTTTGTTTACATTATTATTATTATTATTACACTGAGCTAAACCCTTTATATGGCTAAAAATAAAGAAGAATAAACAAACGGATACTATCTTGGATTCAAAAATAGGAATCGTGAGATGTTATATATGTCATCATACAAACACATAATAATAATAATAATAATAATAATAATAATAATAATAATAATAATAATAATAATAATAATAATAATGATGATGATGATGATGTAAACAAACATGTAAAGGGACAGTAACACCCTTGAGTTACATTAAATTTTGACCGAGTTAACAATTTGGACGAAATTGGCAACGGTTGAAAAAATCGATGGTCTAATTGAGAAAAAACACAATTGGATGAAATTCGCAAATGTGACCAAAACTCAGGGACGATTTTGACACTTTACTCATTTAATAAAGAAAGAGTAAAAAGGCATGTCTATCCCTAACTTAACGATTAATTTTAACAGGCTTAGTGATTTGGATGTAATTGGCAAGAATTGGAAAACGTGGATGGCCCATATGCAAAAAATAAACTTTTTGGACTAAATTTGCATTATTTGCCAAACCACAAGGAAGAAAATGGCACTTTACTTGTAACACCGTGAAAATACCCCATCTAATTTTGGGCTAAAAATGTAAATTCTGAAAAGTAAATGATCAAAAATGAAAATTCTGGTTTTCATAATTCTTTGCGCGACACGAGGCTGAACTGAATCTATTCCGCACTACGCGAAGTAGCTGGAACAAAAATCAAGGAAATTGTCTTTTGCGCTTTGCTAAGTTATACTTCGCGACGCGAAACCTCGTTAAGTAATCTAATACACGTGTCCAACTACGTGTCAACACGTGGCACGTTCTAGTAAGCCACATGGCCTGACATGTCAAAGGAGCAGTTCGCGCGATGCGAACGGCTAGAATTGTCCTTCGCGCGACGCAAAGAAAGTCAAATTCGACGCAAAGAATTGAGCCATCTCATCCCATCACACCTTCTAAAGCATATACAAAACCTAGAAATTCGTGCCTAGAGTTTCCCGACGTTCCGAGAGCTTGTTTTCGTGAAGATTTTTATGAGAAACGAGGTTCTAAAGCCTATTGGCGACCAACCGACTCATCAAACGAAGTACTACCGAAGAGTTTCTGATCTTTTTCTTGTTCTTATTCATGAGTAATCGTCTAAGGTAGGAATTATTCTTTAGTTACTTTATTGCATGGTTACTTAGAACTGTCACACCCCAACCTAAGGCGGAAATGTCGGGGCATGATCCGATTGCTCACAGCTCGAGGATACTATCATATATAAAATGTAATAATATCTAATTAATTATTTTATTCAAATAATACACACATTATCTAATTATAACAAACAATCTACAAATATGAATATAAGCTCAAATAATGTTTATCTTGATTATATTTTAAGGTCCTGTCTACGTGTCCAAACTTCAATCTTCAATACAAGCAACCTGCATATGCGGGTATAAAATGGAGTTTGTCAACATAAAGTTGAGTGAGAATATCACCAGTTTTGACACAACAATATAAATAAGCATAACGTGATAAGTGCGGTAAATATAATCAAAACACAAACAAGTATGTAGACCATTGCCAAGCGAATCGGGCGTTGGTCACCAGCACGAACACCCGCTATATGATTGATTGAATAGTAATTCCAATATACGATTGATTAAATGGTAACACAAGTAAGCAAGTAGCACGTATGTTTGATTAAATCACTCACAATAACACATATGCATTTGTTTGAATATATATTTAGTATGAAATACGGATACGTACGCATATGTCCCAAAACATTTAGAAAATTAAGTAAAATAGGGGAATGATAAACTCACCTTAGATTAACAACAAACGAATATAAATATGAATAAGCGAGCTAACGAATAAACGAGTCGTCCACTACATGTCAAACGATATAACCAATTCAAAATCTGAGATTTTAGGATATGATAATATAAGTATAAACAAACTCTTTGCCACTGGAATCAATCCAAACGGATATTTAGAACTCAAGTTATGTTAAATTTAAGATTTAAGCGAGCTGGTACTGACCAGAATCCAAACAACGAGTCGGAAGTCAGGTTTTGGATAGTATCCTTAAAATTACGTTAGGAGAATAAAATTCTTCTGGACCGAACGTTGAATCCGACCAGAAGTATGAGAAAACGGATAGTCAAACTTGTTGACTATTTTGCCCTTTAACGAGTTTTAAACGATTTGACCAGTCAACACCCTTCAACCACCGAAATTGATTGAAGGTTATTGACTAGGGATGGTATATAAATGATTTTACAGTTTACAACTTACCCAGAAAGTGAAAGAATCAAGAGATATGATGAGTCAAAGATCCATACGCATGCAAAGTCAAACGAACAAGCATTGTATCTTCAACGAATAAGCAAAAACCGAGGGGTTTGGTGATGGTCAGAGGTAGGTGACAGCTAGGAGGTCTCTCTAGGGTTAGGATACAGGTTTGTGGTAGAGAATTATGATGTGTTTATATAGGAATATAAAAAACGAACCATATTTGGAAGATTTATTCGTTTAAATAACAAAATACGATTTTAATGAGAATATCGATGTAATAAATCAAAGATTTTGTGATTTATCAGTAATTTAAGAATTTTGGACTTTCATTTTAGTTATAATCCTTTTCTTGTACCTTAATTTACTCGATTTATGCCAAAAATAAGCGATTTGGATGCTAAAAATAAATTAGGAAACAAAATAAGCTATTTAATGAGAAAATCTAGTACAATGACTAACAAAATTTGGCTTGGACACCAAGAAAACAAAATTGGACCAGCTATAACATTTCTTGGAGTTTAAGTTTTGTTAATTTAAACGAAAATAGGAAAGAATTGGCTAAACTAGTCCCTGTAGTTCCCGAAAATGCGATTTTTAGCCGTTTTAAGCGATTTTAAAGGTTTCTAAGGATTATTTGGCATAATTGAAAGTTATGAAATTATAAAATAAGTTAAAACAAGTTAAATACAAGTTTTAATCAGTTCAAAAGATCCGAATTACATTCTCGAATCGGTTTATACAAATGCGAAAAATCCGAGATGTTAAAAGAACCTAGTTAAGGGTATAGTCGTTAAACGTAAAATGATTTTCCAAATAATGTTTTACTAATAACGTTACTTTCACAAGCAGTGATGATTATCAAAACTATATATTTTGACGGGCATGCAGTAACTGAAAGGGGGATATCATTAGTAAACTCTTCTTGCCTAAGGTAAGTAATTAGTAGAAATCCCAATCAGCTGCGGGACCCGTTTACTTACCTGGAGAAGTTTGCCAACGTCAACTTGATAGAACCTATTTGGCCAAAACATGCCATCCCAAACGTCATATATATATATACAAGGTATATTTTCATAAACGGCTATAAGCTCTATTAAGGTTAGGTCAGACTTAAAATCTGCTGAAGAGATCAGACTTAAAGTCTGCTGAGTTAAATCAGACTTAAAGTCTGCTGATTAATCAAGACACACCATCAAGGTACTTATGCATACTTATTACAAATATAGGTTAAAGTCTGCTGATTAATTAAGGCACACCATCAAGGTACTTATGCATACATATTACAAATATAGGTTAATAGCATACTGAAAGGAAAAGGTTATGAACATCACTGAACTGACAACAACAGGTGAATACATTAAACCTTTTACCAACTGAACTGATTTTACTCTTGTAGTAAACAGGTTGTTTATTGCAAAGAGTCTGATAAATGTTTGCATGAGATTACTTGTCTCTAAAATCGTTACAATACAAAATAGATAATAAAAAGCAGCTCAGACCGAATACACATGTGTGTGGATCAATACATAACCGATAATTGGCATACAAAACCAAGTCAGTCATAACCATTTCTCCAACAGGGTCACATAGCCTAGGGGAAGACTGTCTCCGAACAGGGGCTATGTAACTCGGGGAACCTTTGAATTGTGTGTGTAGGGCAGAGGTACAAATCCCGAGAATGACAGGCTTTCCTACTGAGATTGTGAAATAGAAAACTATGGTTGTATTTAACAGCTGTTATAAATATTTTATCGAGTCAACGTTTCACTAGCATATAGCTAACGTGTTTTTTCAACCCTTGCAGGTAATTAAAAGCTGATAGTGATAGACAAGGATTAGGAGTCATGAAGATAGAAGATCGCTCAAGATGGCTCTAATTTTGAATATAATCCTTGTAATAATAATATAACAATATCTTGTAACCAAAAACTCGGGTATTTAATTCCCGAGTACTTTTGCAATATAAATTAATATTTTATATAAAAAAATTTCCGTTAAAATAAACTCGCTACTCTAATATATTTACAAAACAGGTACCAACCGGGTATCACGCCCCTAGGCCCTGGACCGGGGTGTGACAGGTTGGTATCAGAACCATTGGTTTAAGTGAATTACATATTTATATATTAGTACCTATGCTTTAACCATTTATTTGATAAGTAGGGATAAACTATGATTGGTAGTCTATATATCCCTAAGTATAAATCTATGCCGATGTCATGTATAAACTACTACGGGTAAAGGCGCCGAGTAGCAAGACGATCTAAACCTGCACCTTAACATGAGCCATCTGATATGGCCAGCAATAACTGTAACTTTGGTCACAAGCAACCAACTGATCCGATTAATCTGATTGATCCGATGAATCCGGTAAATCCAATAAATCCAGCTGATCTGACAAATCTGATGAATCTGACTGATCCGACAATTCCGACGAATTTAACAAATCCGACTAATCCGATGTACCCGATAGATCAAATAGATCCTTATTTGGCTACGGAAGCCAACTGATGTATACTCCCGATAGTCCGTAAATGCCTATAGAAATATCAAGAGATACTTCTAAAAGCATTCTTGAATATTATTCGTCTGACATGCCGACCTACCAACCATCAGACGAGGTGGAGGTTCAAAGCAAAATCAAGCAAGAAACTAGTACAGATTTATGCAGTTGGATGAACTGTCACTCTGATTAAAGCATGTGGCACTTAGGGTTGCCACCACCAGGTTATCAAAATCCACTTACTATAGTAGAACCGAGTCATGGACTGACTCATTATCCTAAAGTTCTGTATTTCCCACCATATCAAGGTCCTGTACTTACGATATCTGAACAGGCAAATGAAATTCGGGAGGAAGCCCAACCGGTAGAAGAATTCTACACAACAAATATTCCCGATGAGGAAATGCAAGCCTATGTGGCGAATCCACATTTATATCCGAAAGAAACAGCCTATCTCTTTACGTCAGCATCCGTACTCGTGGGATATCCAAACCAACCAAACGCGGTGATGGATGAGTTAAGGAATGAAAGAATCAAGAAAAATAAGATAGGCGATAAAATTATAAAGAAATATGACAAGATGAAAAATCTTGTTAAGAGATGGACTAGAGATTAGGAATATATATGTTTCTATCCCTCTGTAATATAAATGTTGTGAAATAAAAAAAAAGAAACGTATGTACTGTGTTTTAAATCTGTGTATTTTGTTAAATCACAACATGCCTGGAGAAAAAAACCAAGAGAGCCAAGGGAGTCAAATTAATAAAACCAAGATTCCTGAAATTAACAATACAATACCTAAAAAGTATGTTGGGGGTATCCGCGACATGATCAATGAAGCGGTTACACCTCTGATTAAAGAAGCAGTAACACCTCTAATTAAAATGATTCAAGATAATACTGCCAATTCTAAAAGTATGTCAAGGTCAACTAAATGTGCACGACCGAGCCTAAGCATTTCTGTTCATTCTAAGAAAGAAACTAAAATGACAAAAAAAGTTAAAGAAAAGAATGATGAGGGTTATGAAAGCTCAACTGTTGATCACGTGCCAAGCAAAGTGAAAAGAATAAAGGTCAGCACGGGTTTTACATTTAAAGATTTTCAAGTGTATAAGTCGAAAGAGTTTTATGGGGATAAAGGGGCAATAGTTACTCTCCATTGGCTCAAGGAGATGGAATCTATTGTTATCATCAGCAAGTGCACGGAGGAGGAAAGCATTCAATATACTTCCCAGATGTTTAAAGGGGATGCTTTGGAATGGTGGAGCACATTAATTGAGGTGAAAGGGAGAAACAATTTGTATAATCTCGAGTGGAGAACTTTCAAGGAATTAATTAAGCAAAAGTTCTGTCCAGTACATGAAATTAATCAGATCCAAACGAAACCCTGGAACCAAAAGGTGATTGGCATAAATCTCAAGGAATACAACACCAAATTTATTGAGTACTGCAGATTAGTACCTCATTTGGTCACCCCTAAGTATAACAAGGTGACCAGATATATCTATGGGTTACCCAAAGAAATTCGTGATCATGTGCGATCACATATGCCGTCCACAACTGGATCTGCGATTGAACTCGCCGAGTATCTCATGGAAAGTATGATAAGAAATTGTGACGAAGAGAGGAAGGGTGTTAATGAGAGGAAACGAGAAGATAAAGGAAGAAAGAAGTTTGAGAAAGGAAAATAAGGATCGGTCGTATTTAAGTGACCGATGTGTAAGAACTGTGGGAAGAGACATAAGGGGAGATGTTTGAGGCTTGCACTTAAAACTGATGTTCAAAACTTTGACCCATTTTCAACTTGCAATTTCTGTAAAAGGCCTGGACACAAGGGAAGAAGACTGTAGGAAGAAGTTGATAGTTTGTTTTGATTGCGGTAAGAGAGGGCACTTTAGTGCTGAATGCACTAAAAAGAAACCGGCAGCTGGTGGCGCCAGTGGAAGTGATGCCAAGAATGACGGAAGAAAAGGGAACACCCGCACTTTTATGCTGAATACACAGAAGGCGGGAGAATTACTAGATGTGTTTACTAGTACGTTTCCTATTAATATGAAAGGCTCCGAATCCCGGGAGCCCCACAGTTGGAATTCATACAAAATATAGATAAAAGTAATTAAACTTGAAAACGGTTTCTTCCATTTAAAACAAACATCTCAGAGTGTAAATTCAGCGGAAAACATAAATAGTGAAGTAAGTTCCCTAAAACCCGGGAATTTTGCCCAAAACCAACTTTAAAACGTAATTCATGAAACTATTTAAAATCAAATTGTTCAAAGTACATTCTTCCATCCACATATGCCCTTCACCGTCCAAGTAGCTTCGTGCACGTCCAAGCGATAAGGCATCCTCTTCCTAACCTGGAACTCACACTAACATGCACACAAAGTCAGCTTGAGCTGAGTGAGTTCAAGTTTTAAGTAAATAATATTAGTAATAACAAATATGGTAGACATCCCAAAAGTTTTTAAAGTAAAAAGAGTGCATCCATTAAGTCATTGTTACCGAAGACTAAACATTCTCATACATACATATACAAAAGATATATATATCAACATCCTTTCAAGTACATCCCTATATATATAACAATATATATATATATAACATCCACGTATAACATCAGGGTCGAGCAAACGTACAACCCAAACACGTAACATCAACGCATGCAAACACAAAGTAGGCATACGCAACATCCGTAGTCGAAACGACTACAACTCCGCCAAATAGATGCCAAACAATAATGTATATATGTATATATATGTATATGTATTTTTAACATCCCAAGGCCTACCATATACTAGCAAGCCTATATAAAATCGTTTAAAACATTTCATCAAGTAAGAAAACACTTAGGTGTGCATGCTAGCCCAAAACTTGAAAAGAGTGAAAAAGGGCATCATGAACTCACCTGAGATCAACCAAACACCAGCAAAGAGATAGGAAATCTCTAAGTGCACACTCACAATTAAGGGCCTGTAAATTGTGCATAACGCCTTACTAAACTAGACCGTAAGAACACACTTGCCTAACGGGCCGCTCAGGCCCAACAACTTAGCCCGAGGCCCAACCCATACTCTTTTACTTTACCTCAGCCCCTAAAACCCTTCAATTAATCAAATCCACCCTACGATCATGGTCGGGCTAACCATGATGCACAACTCACCTGTCGGTATGTAAATCGAGTCGAATGCGCGTACTAAATCTTAAAAACCAATTGTCAAACAAATCAGCCCCAAATGGACCAAATTCCCATCTTAACCTTTTCATACATCATAATTATGTCCCCCGAGTTGATAGGGTCGACGGTTCCTTTTTACAACACTCACTTTAATGTTGAAACGAACAATAGGAACATCACCGACGGTAGCCACTTCGGTTTTCATATTTATAGCATACGCCAGATACGCCCCGCAACCCCGCTGCATCAATCTCTCCGCTTTAAGCATAGATATGATATGTGGCGTCGCACCACTCCGATCACCGAAGACAGTGATTTGGGTCCCATCCGGGGCCCACAGACGAACAAGTTTCTGACCACAAATGATTTGAGCATCAACACTCGCGAGCCAATCCATTCCGAGCACCACATCAAAACAACTAAGCGGCAGCAAATACAACCGCACCGGAAATCTATACCCAGACAACTCGATGGAACAACCCTGAATAACCCTAGACACGGACACGGATTTTCCTACGGCAACCTCAACCTCAAACACATCGACTACGCGCTCGGGCGATTTATTCAACGAGGAACAAAAAGCGGTAGACACAAAACTTCTACTTGAGCCCGAATCAAATAAAACTGAAGCATGTAACTCATCAAGTAGAAAAGTACCTGGGACGATATTATACTACTGCTTAGCTACACAATCATCACATGCGATTTCAAAGGAATAAGGAATTATAACGGTGGAATGAAAGCTAAATAAGGAAAAGTACCTGAAATGACATCCGCATCCTCCTTTGCTTCCTTCTTGGAGATGTTGAAGGCCCTCGCCCTGGCCTTCGGCTTCTCATCCATCTTCCCCCTCGAGGAAGTCCCCTGACCGGACCCCCTCGTCTTACTGGAAGGACAGTTTGATGCCAAGTGACTCGAACCCTTACAGCGGAAACAGGTCAATGTCGGGCACTCAAAATAGGGGTGTCCTACCTTATCACAACGAAAACAGGTGCCAGACCCACTCTTACATTCCCCCTTATGCGGTTTCCTGTACTTCTTGCAATTACCGAACGACGCATCCCTTTTAAACTCAGAAATCTCAGTCTTTACCCTTTTCTCAGACGAATTAAAACTGCTTCCCCCGGGCCGCTTACCATACGAATTTGAGTTCCATGCCTTCCTAGTCTCAGTCGGCGGTAGCTTCTCCCTCTGATCATACAACGTACCTGCCAGAGTAACCACCGAGTGAAAAGAGTTCATGTCGGTAGTCAACACACCCCTACGAATATCCACCGAAAGCCCCTTCATGTACTTCTTAATCCTCTTGGCTTCGGGAGTAACCAAATCGGGACATAAATGAGCCATCTTGTTAAACTTGGTGGTATACTCCCGATGCGACATAGTACCAGCCTCCAAGGTCAAGAATTCCTGTTCTATCTTATCCAATTCATGCGGAGGACAAAACTGATCGAGAACCAATTTCTTCAACTCATCCCACGTCATCCTCCTAATTTAACGATCACCCATAGCTTGCGCCAAGTTATCCCACCAACATAGTGCCTCGGAACGAAACGAGGCAGTAGCATAAGTCACCATGTCATCTCCCTTGCACTTACTAACCCTCAGAACGGCCTCCATCTCTCTCACCCACTGATGTGCTGCCAAAGCATCTTTAGTACCATCGAAAGAAGGGGGTCACACTTCTTAAAGTCACCATACGAGCAACCCCGAGTAGATACACTAATAGTCTGCACCTCATCTTCATCCCCACTCGGCACATACACTTCCTCTTCCTCTTCGACCTGCACCTCCTTACTCTTCCTTCCCTTATCCGAGCCTTTACCAACCAGTGACTCCTCCATGGTCCTTACGTCCTCAGCAGCGATCTCAGGTATGGCGCTATGGAGCACCTGGTAGACCTCATCCGCGATAGCCGCGCGCATAGCAGGATCTAAGGTGGGGTTATCCCCCTTCTCATGAATCGGGGTCTCCTGCTGGGGAGTAGAATCTCACTCTCGGCTTCGGCACGTGGCTTACGACCACGGCTGCAAACACTAGGACCACCTCTCTTAGCTGATCGAGTATTAACCATGACTTATCCTTACAAAGACAGAATTTTAACACGATTAAGTATAGGTGGCATTTAGAACATGTAAGGCAAGGGTAAACTGCTAATGACGTTGATCAAGTGTAATTAGTCGTTTACTTTACCCGCCCGTCCTAAGCACCCCCTGCCCCTAACCTCGTTAGCCTTCTATCTAACACTTAGAAAGTTAATCACACACTGGAAACTATTAAATTTAAAGGAATGACTAATAATTTAAAGTTACCTCTTGGCGTGCAGCTACTCGCGGTGGGCATACTGGTCTCTTTTCTTACAGTTCGAGTCCAAGCATTCGGGGATGCTCGGATGCCTCGAACCATGGCTCTGATACCAACTTGTAAGGCTCCAAACCCCGGGAGCCCCACAGTTGGTATTCATACAAAATATAGATTAAAGTAATTAAACTTGAAAACGGTTTATTCCATTTAAAAAAAACATCTCAGAGTGTAAATTCAGCGGAAAACATAAATAGTGAAGTTCCCTAAAACCAGGGAATTTTGCCCAAAACAAACTTTAAAACGTAATTCATGAAACTATTTAAAATCAAGTTGTTCAAAGTACATTCTTCCATCCACGTATGCCCTTCACCGTCCAAGTAGCTTCGTGCACGTCCAAGCGATAAGGCATCCTCTTCCTAACCTGAAACTCACACTAACATGCACACAAAGTCAGCTTGAGCTGAGTGAGTTCAAGTTTTAAGTAAATAATATCAGTAATAACAAATATGGTAGACATCCCAAAAGTTTTTAAAGTAAAAAGAGTGCATCCATTAAGTCATTGTTACCGAAGACTAAACATTCTCATACATACATATACAAAAGATATATATATCAACATCCTTTCAAGTACATCCCTATATATATAACAATATATATATATATAACATCCACGTATAACATCAGGGTCGAGCAAACGTACAACCCAAACACGTAACATCAACGCATGCAAACACAAAGTAGGCATACGCAACATCCGTAGTCGAAACGACTACAACTCCGCCAAATAGATGCCAAACAATAATGTATATATGTATATATATGTATATGTATTTTTAACATCCCAAGGCCTACCATATACTAGCAAGCCTATATAAAATCGTTTAAAACATTTCATCAAGTAAGAAAACACTTAGGTGTGCATGCTAGCCCAAAACTTGAAAAGAGTGAAAAAGGGCATCATGAACTCACCTGAGATCAACCAAACACCAGCAACGAGATAGGAAATCTCTAAGTGCACACTCACAATTAAGGGCCTGTAAATTGTGCATAACGCCTTACTAAACTAGACCGTAAGAACACACTTGCCTAACGGGCCGCTCAGGCCCAACAACTTAGCCCGAGGCCCAACCCATACTCTTTTACTTTACCTCAGCCCCTAAAACCCTTCAATTAATCAAATCCACCCTACGATCATGGTCGGGCTAACCATGATGCACAACTCACCCGTCGGTATGTAAATCGAGTCGAATGCGCGTACTAAATCTTAAAAACCAATTGTCAAACAAATCAGCCCCAAATGGACCAAATTCCCATCTTAACCTTTTCATACATCATAATTATGTCCCCCAAGTTGATAGGGTCGACGGTTCCTTTTTACAACACTCACTTTAATGTTTAAACGACAATTTGCGCACAACCGACTCGATTAACTAATTACCAACCTAATCAGCCCCGAGTAACAAAAAAATAATTTTCCCACAGCCCTTAAACCCCCCTAGGGCTTTACATACTGATTCGGTTGGTCATTCAATCGATTAACGCATCAAACTCAACAATTGACGATTCTACACCCGATAAACCCTAGTTTTCGAACTAAAATCGATTGACCGACCTAAACACCTCCAATGGCCACGAAATTTTAATATTATGTACTACACATACCTAGGAGGATTTTGATGCAAAAACCTCACTCAAAACAGTCCCGGAAAAGCTCAATTGGACAGCCACCCGGTTAGCCTACAACAAGTCGTTTATCGATCAATACGCGCAACATAAGGACTAATTAACGTGTAAAAGACATGGGGAATCATAAAACTGACCTGGAATTGAAGTTTTTACAGTTGAAACATGGCTGGACAGAAGATTTTCGAGCAGAGGGGGGGGGTCTTGAGTCCGATTGGCTGCGCCTAGGGTTAGGAGTTAGGGTTTTTCATTCTTTTATGATATAAAATAAGAAGTTTCATTCTATCCCCTCAAGTATAAAGTGTAAGGCATCTTGGATGAAAAGTTACATAATTTTAACGTACCAGGATGACGTAAAGGCTCCCAAGAAACGTTGGTTAAATCCCGAGAATAATACATACTTTACAAGCTTTAACTCTTGGAACCGGAATTAACGGGCGTTACATAATAATGTTTAGGCTAGAGTCTTATTTGATTCTGGAGCTAATCAAGTTTCATAGATTATAAGTTTTGTAGTCTACTGAACGAACCTCTAGCTAAATTAGATAATCATTATGAAGTAGAAACTACTAACGGAAACTTAATCAAAATATCCGAAGTTTTAAGTAGTTATATTTCCTGAGCCGGGTACGATGTGCCAGTACAATTCTTACCCATAGAGTTAGTAGGTTTTGATGTAATTTTAGGAATGGATTGGTTATCTGGCAACCAAACCCGTATATTATGTAAGGAGAAAGCTATCGATATACTAACTCCTAATAAGAAAGTTATCCGAATAGCTGGTGAATAAAAAAGCCGGTAGAATTGGAATCATTTCAAAAATCAAAGAAATTCATTCCTTAGGTAAAGGTTGCCTCGCGTCATGGCATACGTAACTACGGAACCTGACCCTAAGAAGATGGAAGAAGTTCCGATTGTTTCTGAATTCAAAAATGTATTTCCCGATGAACTACCTGGAATACCGCTAGATAGAGAGGTGAATTTAGAATAGACTTGATTCCAGGAACAGCTCCAGTTGCTAAATCTCCTTATAGATTAGCACCGACGGAATGAATGAGCTAAAGAAACAATTAGATGAACTATTGGAGAAGAGATTTATAAGGCCGAGTTCTTCACCGTGGGGAGCTCCAAATTTGTTTGTTAAGAAGAAAGACGGGTCAATGAGAATGTGCATTGACTATCGTGAACTAAATAAAGTCACAATCAAGAAAGAATAGATATCCGCTTCCGAGAATTGATGATTTGTTCGATCAGCTCCAGGGGCAAGTTGTTTTTCCAAGATTGATCTTAGATCTGGATACCATCAGCTGAAAGTTCAAGAAGATGATATATCAAAGACAGCATTTCGGACGCGATACGAACATCATGAGTTCACTGTTATGTCGTTTGGACTCACTAATGCTCCGGCAGCTTTTATGGACATGATAAACCGAATTTGTAAGCCTTGGATAAGTTTGTTGTTGTCTTTATTGATGGCATTCTTATCCACTCCAAAATGAAAGAAGATCATCAAGTTCATCTAAGAATCATACTTGAAACATTGAGGAAAGAAAGACTTTATGCCAAATTCTCTAAGTGTGAGTTCTGGCTGTTCGAAGTACAATTCCTTGGGCACATTGTAAACGAAAAAGGAATTCAAGTAGATCCTGCAAATATTGAAGCTATTACAAAATGGGAAACACCCAAACCCCGACGCAAGTTAGAAGTTTTCTGGGGTTGGCTGGTAACTATTGAAGGTTTATTCAAAATTTTTCAAGAATAATGGTTCTTTTAACCTCACTTACCCGAAAATCTGTCAAATTTGAGTGGGGATCGAAACAAGAAGAAGCATTTGAAACTCTTAAGCAGAAACTAACAAATGCACCTATCTTAGTCTTACCCGAAGGTCAGGATAACTTTACCGTATACTGTGATGTTTCACACATAGGTATGGGGTGCGTATTAATGCAAGAGAAGAAGGTTATTGCTTATACTTCAAGACAACTGAATGTACTGACAAGTGACTCGTAGGGAAGCCGTTAAGCGAGTTAAAAGATATAAATGCATTGGCTTAACAAACTTAATTTCATGGAATTATTTTACTATGGTTACTCATATGTTTTCAGGGAGGAGTAGGTAGAGGATAAAATTACGAGAACGTGGGCGAAAACGGCGAAGAAAACGGAGTTGAAATGAGAAAGATATGAAGAAAACAAGAAAATGAGAAAAAGCTACACCGTGGCCCACGGTCAACACCGTGGACCACGGTCAACCCAGCTCCAATCAGATAGTTTTCACCGTACCGTGGTCATTTTATGCACCGTGGATGGACCGTGGCCCATGGTCCGGGGCACGGTTGTTTATCCATTGAATGTTAACAAGAGTGTTGAGTAATAACCCGAACCCCGAGAGGAATGCTTGTTTAATTATTCGTTTACAACTTTCTTGTTAGTTTATTTTATATATAAAATCAAATCAAAAACCAACTTGGAAATTACTTTGTGTCATTTACATTTATATTAGTTTAATCGTTAAGCTACTTATTAACACATTTTTCACAAACTCCTCGTGTTCAATACCCACTTACCGCTATATGTTTAGTAGTATTTGGTTTATATTTGAGTGAGTCTTCGACCTCATGTCAAATTTTGGCGCCGTTGCCAGGGAGTAGTGCGCAACGTGTGTTATTTTTGTAGTTTTTGTTTAATTGTTATTGTCAGTTTTACGCAGGTTGTGTTAGTGTGTAGGTACTTACATGTATATGCATACGAGAAGCTCTCGGTTTTCATCACTATTAGCTTTTGATCCTGAAATCGAGCGAACTTTTTCATCCGAATCGGATCTTCAAAGGGAGAATAAGATTATTGGGTCTCCAAGAACACAAAGCCGAACAACCGACACAACAATCATGCCTTCAAGTCAATCCGTACCACCAATGCCACCACCCATTAACTCATAAAATCCACCCCTAGTATTACCAACATCCACTGAACCCGTTACTACTACAATTGCTACAAGTGTGCCCACTTCAACAGTGTTTAGCTTTCAACCACCAGTTAACCTTCCACTCTTGACTAACTTCATGCCTATTCAAGGACAATCATCAAACTCACCACAACCATCATCTTTCCAATCTAAACAAAATCCACTTTATAATCAACCATACACATTACCACAAGACCCACCCATCATCCATACTTCACCGGGTCTTAGGTCGGGCCCGCATTCGTTTGGTGGGCCACGTTATAGCGATAATAGCGAAGGGAATGAAGAGTATGAAGAAGGATATTCGAGCGGGGGAGATGGAAATCAAGTAAGGGTGCAAGGTCAATTAGGTTATGTTCCGTAACAACAAATGCAACAATGGGGTGGGCCAGATGTCAATCAAGCACCATTGCAACAACCACAACCATTGCAACAAGTTCCTCCACAACCTTATTATCAACAACCTCAACAACCAATACCTCAAACTCAATTCCAACAATACCCACCGCCAAGGCCCATGTATAGACAAATGGGCCAACCGAGGGTACCATTGGGGGTACCGAGAAGGCATGTGAGAGAGATGGCTAGGGGAATTGAAGCTCACTTTCGACCGATCATTACAAACAACCCATCTCCGGTGGTCATTCCTCAAAATCAAAATGGAAGAACATTTGAGGTTAGAACCAATGCACTCCAAAGTTTACCAAAGTACAAGGGTTTAGCAACCGAAGAACCTTATTTCCATTTGGAGGCGTATGATTCGATTTGTAAAACGATAGAGGGTCAAGGTTTTTCACCGGATGAGGTTAAGTTGGTGTTATTCCAATTTTCGTTAGAAGATAAGGCAAAGAGATGGTTCTACACATTGCCTTCCGCATCAATTTACACTTGGGCCGAGATGCAACAAAGGTTTTTGGAAGAGTTTTACACGGCCCAAAAGACAAATGATGCAAGACGAAGTTTGAGAAGCTTCCAACAACAATTGGGTGAGATGTTTCATGAAGCCTTTGAGCGATTCAACATGATGATCAAGAATTGTCCTCACCATGGTATTACTCTTTGGGAATTGTTGAACACCTTTCATGAGGGGTTGAGTATGGAAGATGAGCGGGACTTAATGTCAATCACGAAGGGTACAGTCGGTACCAATTATGAACACGATGATTGGGCATTCTTGGAGCAAATTTTGGTCACATCGAAGAGAAAAGCTCAAACCGTAAGAAAAGCAAGACCGGCTATCACAAGACCACAAGTGCATGCGGTTAATAATGAAGAACCTCAAGTTTCTAATCAAGTGTATGATGTGTGCACGAGTTGTAACGGGTTGGGACATGCAAGTGATTTGTGTCCCGGTGCGGAAGGGCACGTTGAAGAGGTAAATGCAATTCAAGGTCAAGGAGGTGGTCAGAGCTACAACATGAGTTCAAACACGTATCACCCCGGGTTGAGAAATCATCCCAATTTTTGATATGGCAACCCATCGAGTTCCCAAACCCATTTTGTTCCTCGTCAACAATATTTTAATCAAGGGAATGCTCAAAGTGGGAACAAAAAAGGAAGTCAAAGTCAATTTCAACAAACGGGAAGTGGTCAAAGTGGGTCTTCGGGTCAAAGTTCTTCAAGTGGGAATGAAGTCATGGATATGCTTAGGATGATGCAACAAGACATGCAAAGGAGAAATCAACTTGATGAAGTGCGCATGCAAAAGGATGAAGTCCGTGAAAAAGCCATTCAATCTTTGACCACTAAAATGGGTTTGCAACCGATGTTGAGAATCTGAAGAAAAACAGCTCGAGCTTAAAGAAGGGGAACAACGTGCATATCAATGCGGTAAGTCTTTTACCTAATTTTGGAATTTATAGTGCTCAAGTTGATCCAACACCACAGTTTGTTGAGGGGGTGGTGGAAGATATTAGTGATGAGATTGAAAATGTGGGTAATTATGAAACAATTTTTCAAAATAACTCTGAATTACAACCGAATGAAAAATCTTTTTGTGAAAATTGTTCTTGTGATAAATGTTTAAATGGCATATTAACCAAAATAAGGGATGAGAGGGTTGATAATAATATTATCCCGAGTAAACTTCAAGACCCAGAAGTGCCCTTTTATCAATCCAAATTGGTGAATTTAAAACTGATCGGGCACTGCTAGATCTTGGAGCTTGTGTTAGTATCATGTCCGGTAGTTTATATGATCGGTATGAGTTTGGTCCGCTACAAAAAGTAAACACCACCGTGGTTTAGCGGATCAAACCCATACACTTTCCGGAGGCATGTTATATAATGTTATGGTACATGTGGAGGATTTCTGTTACCCAGTTGACTTTTTAGTACTTGATTATGCTAAAAATGTAACTAATAGGCAACCCACAGTCATATTGGGTAGACCCTTCCTCGCCACTTCACTTGTAGTAATTGATTGTGCAAAGGGGACAATGGGAATTAAATGTGGGAATCGTGATAAACGGTTATTATTATTTGAAAATACTACTTACCCTCTTGTTGACAAGGAAAGCCTGAAGGCGGATTTTGTTAACAAGTGTGTATCCTTAAGCAAGGATCACATGAAAATGGAGTGTTTTGTGATTGGCAGGTCAGTTAAGAAGAAAGAAGTTGAGCATCAACAGAGTGAGAAGGTAGCAGAAAAAGGTGGCCGACCAAGGAAGACGAAAGTGGGACATCCACCTAAACTAAATGATACAGGGTGGAGGATGAGGATGTTCGGGCCCGAACCTGGTTTGCCGGAAGACTGGCAACAGTTGCTTGAAAAAGAGCGTGCTTATAAAGAGAAAGCTGCACGGGAGTAGGCCAGCCACCCATCTTGAACGTCATAAAAGTTTCAAAAAGGTGGTAATTGTACATTTTGTATATTTTTATTTTTATTTTTATTTTGCATTATAATTTCTAGTTTGTTTGTTATTAATGGTATTTTAAGTTACCATTTTAGCAAAAACCAAGTGTGGGGAGATTCTTATGGATTTCTCTTCGACACTATGTTGGGGACAACACGGGTTTTTCATGAATGGAAGTGGAGTTTTAAATTAGTAATGTCTTTATTTTATTTTCTCAAACCCATACATTGGGGACAATGTATCCCAAGTGTGGAGATGGGGGAATTTTTCGTTTTCAAAAATTTTTAAAAAAAAATTGAAAAAAAACCGAAAAGTGGTAAGACTCCATTTTGGCCCCTTTTCATGGTCCCAATTCCCAGTTTGCTTAGTTGTTTTAAAAACGAGGTTGTGTAGTATTCTATTCAAGGTTATCGTGCTTACGGTACAATAACCTACATAGCATGTCTGGATACACTTGAGTATTGGGAAAACGAAGAGCAGTGATCGAATGGTTATTCTCCGTTAGAACTTGTGCTATCAATGCATTTCGAGACCTTAGCTTGGCATAAGTGCAAAAGTGATAGAGGCACTTAGGTGCTCGTCTGGATGAGCGCGAGTGTGGGTTTTGGGGATTGGGCCTCATACATTACACATATGAGCGTGGGTAATGAGAGGGACGGGGGGTTGGTTCTCTTAGAAAACTTTATTGGACCTATTCTTTTTATTTGATCAACTCTGATGTTAATTTGCGAGACGATCCGGCTTAGTAGGTATTTCTTTGTATTTGTAATTGTTATAGTACTAATTAATAGGAAGTATTAAGAATTATGCTTATTCGGAAAAAAAAAAGAAAAAAGGAGAAAACGAGAAAAAAAAAAGAAAATAAGAGAAAAACAAAAAAAAAGAGAAAAAGTTGAGAGTCAATGTTCGAAGTATGGTGTAGTGAGTGTTGAGATGCAAGTTAGTAATGTATATAGTTGTGTATTTCATTGTTTACTTATTTCATATGTAATAAGCCGGATCGGATCGCCTGAGCTAATTTCAACATTCCCCTTTCAATACCCTTACACCTTGCCCCATAATAACCCGTTTTAAGTCCTCTTGATTTGCATTTGTGTCAAAGCATTTATATAGGTGGAGATTTGAAGGCAGTACAAGCGTATACGAGGAGAATTGGTTATGGTTGAATACATGCGAATGATCACCAAGAAGAGAGTTAATGTGTGGAGGTGTGTTATGTGTGGATAAAAACCGAAATCATGTTAGGTTTGATTAGAATTCTATGGTTTAAATATAATATCAAGAATACTAGCGCAAACCTATAGTAACGAGGGAATAGGGTATGACTTGGGACCTTGACTAAACCGGAATTGTTGGTATGTATGGTGGTTGTAGTTTGAAAACAATTGTTGTTTGAAGTGTTGCTTGGGGGCAAGCAACGGTTAAGTGTGGGAATGTGACGAGTCACTCGTAGGGAAGCCGTTAAGCGAGTTAAAAGATATAAATGCATTGGCTTAGCCAACTTAATTTCATGGAATTAGTTGACTATGGTTACTCATATGTTTGCAGGTAGGAGGAAGTAGAGGATGAAATTACGAGAACGTGGGCGAAAACGGCGAAGAAAACGGAGTTGAAACGAGAAAGATATGAAGAAAACAAGAAAATGAGCAAAAGCTACACCGTGGCCCACGGTCAACCCAGCTCCAATCAGACAGTTTTCACCGTACCGTGGTCATTTTATGCACCGTGGATGGACCGTAGGGCTACTTGCATGTCTTCTTATTAGGCCGTTTTTGGTTGCCTTTTCACCTACCTTTTCACTTGGGACGACTTGGAGGCGATTTTTGAAGACAATAACACTATTTTGGGTGATTGTATTCATTTGTTTATGTTTGGGATTGATATAAACAAGATACTTGAAGCATCAATGATCTCTCGAGCCATGAGTGGCTAGTTCTTTGGTATTCCTCTCGGGATGTAAGGTTAATCGTAAAACACTTTTGTTTATTGTTCTTGACTTGGATTGATTATCTAAATGTTATGTTAGTATATTCATGATGTTTATGTGATTTTTTGTAGCCTGTCTTTATCGCTTATATCTAGTTTGACCCATGCGTTCTTGGTGTCGTTGACAACCGAGATTTAGTGGAAGGAATTAGGGATAATCGTATTGATTGATTGTTGAGTAACAACCTCGCATTCTAGGATCCGAGTACTTAGTTCTTGATTAATCACAGACAATTGCATTGTAAGGCCCCGAACCCCGGGAACCCCACAGTTGGTAATCATGTAAAACACTTGTAAAAATACTTAAACTTAAAAATGATTCATTTCATTAAAATAAGCAATTCAGAGTATAATTCAGCGGAAAACATAAATAATAAAATAAGTTCCCAAAACCCGGGAATTTGCACAAAATCAACATAGTTATCTTTAAATAAAATCTTTTAAAAATAAATGTTTAATAGTAAAACTTCAATTCCCGTATGCCCTTCACCGTCCAAGTAGCTTCGTGCACGTCCAAGCGATAAGGCATCCTCTTCCTAACCTGAAACTCACACTAACATGCACACAAAGTCAGCTTGAGCTGAGTGAGTTCAAGTTTTAAGTAAATAATATCAGTAAATAATAGTTATGATAGTCATACCAAAAGTTTTAAAAAGTAAAAGGGTGAATCCATCAAATCATCATTACTGAAAACTAAACATCCTCATACATACATATACAAACTGTATATGTAAACATCCTTTCAATTACATCTCCATATATATCACAGTATATATATATATCACATCCACGTATAACATCAGGGTCGAGCAAACGTACAACCCAAACATGTAACATCAGTGCATGCAAACACAAAGTAGGCATACACAACATCAGTAGTCGAAACGACTACAACATCGCCAGATATAGGCCAAGCAATAATGTATATACATATATATATATATATATATATATATATATATATATATATATATTTAACATCCCAAGGCCTACCATATGTTAGAAAGCCTATATAAATTCTTTTAAAACATTTCATCATGTAATAAAACACTTAGGTGTGCATGCTAGCCCAAAAGTAAAAAGAGTAAAAAGGGCATCATGAACTCATCTGAAATCAATCGAACACCTGCAACGAGCTAGGAAATCCCTAAGTGCACAATCACAAGCGAGGGCCTGTAAATTATACACAACACGTTACTAAACTAGACCGTAAGAACACTCTTGCCTAATGGGCCATTCAAGCCCAACAACTTGGCCCAAGGCCCAACACCCAACAACTTAGCCCAAGGCCCAACAACTTGGCCCAAGATCCAACACTTGGCCCAAAGCCTAACAACTTGACCCAAGGCCCAACACTTGGCCCAAGGCCCAACAACTTGGCCCAAGGCCCAAAGATAATCAAATCGGGTCGAATGCGCGTGTAATAAACCTTAAAACCATTTGTTAAATGAATCAGCCCCGAATGGACCAAATTCCAATTTAAATCTTTTCATTCATCAAGATTATGTCACCCGAGTTGATAGAGTTGACGGTTCCTTTTTACAACTCTTACTTTAACGTTTAAACGAAAATTCGTGCACCGCCGACTCGATTGACGAAGCACTAACCACGACAGCCCCGAGCATCAAAAAAATAATTTTTCCACAGCCCTTATTCCCCCCTAGGGCTGTACAAACTGATTCAGTCGGTCACCCGATCAATTAACGCATCAAACTCAACAATTTGCAATTCTACACCCGATAAACCCTAGTTTTCGAACTAAAATCGATTGACCGACCTAAACACCTCCAATGACCACGAAATTTTAATATGATGTAAATGCCATACCTGGGGATGTTTCTACACCAGAAACTCTAATTTTTATCCATGGGAAGTGGGTCAATTACACCTTGGCCGAAAATCTATCCAACGAAAAGTTTCGGCAAAATTGAACATCAAAACGATTAGGGGTGAGCAAAAAGAGTGTTGGGGATTGTAGTACATACCTTGAACTACTTCTAGGAGCTTGGAATCGATCAAAAAGTCGAAGCAATGAAAGGGGGGAGGGGCTGGAAGTGGCCGATCGCAGCAGCTGCAGAAATGAGGCTAGGGTTTTTTTTTGTTTAGTGTTATAATATGAAATATTTTCATTCTGGCCCCCGGAAAATAATAATAATGCAACTTGGAAGAAATGTTAAGCGATTAGACATACCGGGATGACGTAAAGGCCTCCGAGAAACGTCGGATAAATCCCGAGAACTATACATACTCTACAAGCTATAATTCTTGAACCCGGAATTAACGGGCGTTACATGCATGTACACAAAACCGAGATATTATGGTTTATCCATTGAATGTTAACAAGAGTGTTGAGTAATAATCCGAACCCCGAGAGGAATGCTTGTTTAATTATTCGTTTAAAACTTTCGTGTTAGTTTATTAAGATATAAAATCAAATCAAAAACCAACTTGGAAATTACTTTGTGTCATTTACATTTATATTTGTTTAATCGTTAAGCTACTTATTAACACATTTTCCACAAACTCCTCGTGTTCGATACCCACTTACCGCTATCTGTTTAGTGGTATTTGGTTTATATTTGAGTGAGTCTTCGACGTCACGTCAAGTATATGAAAAGAATTACACCACGCACGATCTCGAGTTAGGAGCTATAATTTTTGCATTGAAGTTATGGCGACATTATTTGTACTGTGTTAAATTTACTGTCTATACTGATCACAAGAGTCTGAAACATATATTTGACCAAAAGGAGTTAAATATGATGCAAAGACGATGGATGGAAACACTCATTGACTGTGACTGTGAAATCGTCTATCATGAAGGAAAAGCCAATGTTGTGGCTGATGCTTTGAGTAGAAAAGAACATGAAAAGCCGAAAAGAGTTCGAGCACTGAGGTTAGAACTTAAAATTGATCTACTTACTCAAATTAAAGAATCTTAGAAGTTGGCACTAGAAGAAGAAAATATTAAGGCTAAAAAGGAAAATGGTACCATAGATCAATTAGTTAAAGGTGATGATGAAATACCCAGGTTAGGAAAAAGAATCTGGGTACCAATGGTTGGAAGTTTACGAGAGAAAATTTTAGAAGAAGCCCATAAGTCCAACTATATGATGCATCCTGGAAGTGATAAGATGTATCATAACCTCAAGGATGATTACTGGTGGATGGGTATGAAGAAAGAAATTGCCTTGTATGTAGCCAAATGTCTAACGTGTTCAAAAGTCAAGGCGGGACATAAAAAGTTGCTAGGTTTGTTACAGCAACATGAGATCCCTATTTGGAAATTGTATATGATAACCATGGATTTCATTATTGTAAGTGCACAGATTTGGTGTCCGCAGCTGTTCGAATAGGATAGGGATAGTTTAGTCTTTACTACAGTGTAACGAATGGTGGCTTATTCGTTAAGGTATACCCATTCGCTAAGGGTGTTTAGCGAATGGGTTATGGAATCACCTTATTTGTTAATATAGTTAATGAATGAGTGACCTCATTCGTTAATACAGTGTAACGAATGACGCATGCCTCTAAATAGGCCTTCCATAGTGAAATGCACAAGAGATCTGTGCCATATTTATTCCATGTAACGTTATGCTGCCGGATTCCCTCCATAATGTATTCGCCTAATGTATTCATCATCCATGATTAATGTATTGATTCATATCGTATTGAACATGATCTTAATCGTATCGGTATTGCAACTATATCTTAGGCTCTATAACGTATTTACAATTATGATGTTACCAAAAACTTCTCGTCAAAATGATGCAATCTGGGTTATTGTAGATAAACTTACTAAGTCTGCCCATTTCATTCCTATCCAGGAAACATTCAACATGGATAAGTTGGCACAATTATATGTAGAAAATATCGTATCATACATGGGGTGTCATTATCCATCATTTCCGATAGAGACAGTCGTTTTACCTCCAACTTTTGGAAAGTTTTCAAAAAGCAACGTGTACGCGCTTAAACTTGAGTACAGCATACCACCTACAAACGGATGGACAAAGTGAAATGACAATTCAAACACTGGAAGACATGCTTCGTGCTTGTGTCATAAATTCAGGTAGTAGTTGGGATGCTCACCTATCTCTAATGGAATTTTCGTACAATAACAGTTATCACACAAGTATTCAAATGACACCATATGAAGCATTATACGGAAAAAAATGTAGAACGTCCGTATGCTGGTCCGAGATGGAAGACAATCAATTATCAGGACCTAAAATTGTCCAAATAACGACTAATCAAGTGATTCAAATTCGAGAACGATTAAAAGTAGCACGAGACAGACAAAAGAGTTATGATGATATAAGACGAAAACTATTAAAATTTCAAGAAGGAGATAAAGTGTTGCTTAAAGTATCACCTTGGAAAAGTGTGGTCCATTTTTGAAAGAATGGAAATTTGAGTCCACATTTTGTTGGACCATTCAAAATTCTTGAAAGAATAGGTCCTGTAGCTTATCGACTTATGTAAGGAATTCAAGATGTGTTTCATGTATCGAATCTACGAAAATGTTTAGCTGATGAAACACTTGCAATGCCTCTAAAAGACGTGCAAGTAAATGAAAAACTTAAATTTGTGGAAGAACCGATACAAATCGAGGACAGTCAACCCAAGTTCCTTAAGCGTAAAAGATTGAAACTGGTAAAAGATGGAATTTCCGACGCGGTCCGGAATATACTTGGGAACTTGAGTCTAAAATGAAAAGAAAATACCCGCATCTATTAACGTAAATCTCGAGGACAAGATTTTTCTAAAGGTGGGGAGGATGTAACACAGTGAAAATACCCCATCTAATTTTGGGCGAAAAATCTAAATACTAAAAAATAAAGGATCAAAAATGAAAATTTTAGTTTTCATAATTCTTCACACGACGCGAAGCTGAACTGAATCTCCTTTGCGCTACGTGAAGTAGCTGGAACCAAATCAAGGTAATTGTCTTTCGCTTCGCGAAGTTGTACTTCACGCGACGCGAAACCTTGTTAAGTATCCTAATACAAGTGTCCAACTATGTGTCAACATGTGGCACGTTCTCGTAATCCACATGACCTGACATGTCAGAGGAGCAATTCGCGCAACGCGAACGGCTAGAATACTCCTTCGCGCAACGCAAAGAAAGCCAAATTCGACTATAATAGGGCAGCTACGGGTTTGAGCCATCTCATCCCATCACACCTTCTAAAACATAGACACAACCTAGAAATTTGTGCCGAGAGTTTCCAAACGTTCCGAGAGCTTGTTTTCGCGAAGATTTGTATAAGAAACGAGCATCTGAAACCCTATTGACGACTAAAGGCGGACCTATGCCTTGGTTATGGGGTCGGCCACCCCCTGTGAATTTCTTCTTTTAGTATTATATATAAGATAAAATTTCGTTCGACCCCTTTGAAATTTGAACATCGACCCCCATAAAAAACCAACAAAGAAAGGAAGGAAGGAAAAAGGATTACCGGAAAATAATTCCTACAGAACACAAGGCGGCTCTTATGACTGGTATTACACAAATTAGAAAGAAGAAGATGAAGTGTGGAGTTTCTCTTCACTGTTTATTTTTTTATTTTATTCGAAAATGAGCCTAATGGACAAGGTAGGCAGATTGATTGTATATTTGTTTTCTTTATTGCATTATATTTGTATTTGTTACACACTTACACTTTCAACTAACTAATAATAATTCTAGTCATTTAATTTTAACATGAAACCTTCGTTATAAAAGAGCAAAACAGAAGTGTTTTTTTATCAAATGAGTTAGCACTATATTAAAACTTATCTTTTTTGTTTCATTTTAAATATTTTTAAAGATGCACAATTCATAAATATATAAAAGGTGCGCTTTATAAATATAAGACACTTTGTCATGTGTATAGTGTATTTATAATTTAATTTAGTTGTTTATGTGATCTGATCCGACGTGACCCAAACGGTCAGAAAACCGTATCCCAAGACTATCGACCACTGTGAAAAATATTTCTGGGTCCGCCACTATTGACGACCAACCGACTCATCAAATGAAGTACTGCCAAAGAGTTGTCGATCTTTTTCTTGTTCTTATTCACAAGTAACCCCCTAAGGTAGGAATTATACTTTAGTTACTTTATTACATAGTTACTTAGAACCTAGTTAAGGTTACAGTCGCTAAACGTAAATGATTTTCCAAATAATGTTTTACTAATGACGTTACTTTCTCAAGCAGTGATGATTATCAAAACTATATATTTTGACGAACATGTAGTAACTGGAAGGGGGATATCATTATTATACTCTTCTTGCCTAAGGTAAGTAGTTCGTATAAATCCCAATCAGCCGCGGCGATTGTCACACCCCAACCAAAGGCGGAAATGCCGGGGCGTGATCTGATTGCTCAAAGCTCGAATATACTATCATAAATATAAATGACAATATCTAATTAATAATTTTGTTCAAATAATACACACAATAATCAACCAAAAAATTCAAATAAATAAATACAACAACTCTAAATCCATGTATGTCTTCATTATAATCCTAAGGTCTTTCTAAGTGTCCATCCTTCAACTCAGGCAACCTGCATATGCGTAGAAAATGGAGTTTTGTCAACAAACATGTTGAGTGAGTTTACCACCAAGTTTTGACACCAAAATATTGTTAATATGATAAATAAGCAAAACGTGATAAATGCAGCAATGAAACCAAACCATAAGCAAGTAAGTTGTCGATTAAACCATTGCCAAGCGAATCGGGCGCCGGTAAATCAACCATAAGCATATAAGAATAAGACCGTGGACAAGCGAATTGGGTGGTGGTCAATAGAATGAGAACCCTCTCCAATGGGATATGCCAAACGATTGCATACAAAGACAAATAAGCACATAAGTAGATTTGATTAATCACACACAATTACACGTTTGCTATTTTTGATATGTATGTATATATAGATATGTATGTATAGTATTATATACGCATATTTCCCCAAAACGTTTATGAAAATCGAGTAAAATAAGGGAATGATAAAACTCACCTTAGATTAAAGGCAAGCGAGTATAATTAAGAATAAACGAGTCAACGGATAAGCTAGTCGTCCAATACGCCTCAAACAAGATAACAGATCAGAACCTGAAACTTTGTGATATGAAACTATAAATAGAAACGAACTTAATTCCGCTGGAATCAATCCAAACGGATGAGTAGAACTCTAGTTATGTTGAATTAAACGTTTAAGCGAGCTGGTACTGACCAGAATCCGAACAGCGAGTCGGAAGTCATGTTTTGGGAGGTAGCCTTAAAATCAAGTTACGAGAATAAAAGTCTTCTGGACCAAACGTTGAATCCGACCAGAAGCATGAGAAAAAGTAAAGTTAAACTTGTTGACTGTTTTGCCCTTTAGCGGGTTTTAAGCGAATTGACCAGTCAACACCCTTCAATCACCGATATTGATTGAAGGTTATTGACTAGGGAATATGTATGAACGACTTTACAGTTTTATAACTTACCCGGAAAGTGAAAGGAATGATGAGAAACGGAAGTCAAAGTTCCACAAGTAAGCAAAGTCAAACGGTTATGAACGTGTCTTCAACAATATAGCAAAAACCGAAGCATATGAAGAGAGGCAGAAGGTAGGACGGCTGAAGAAGCTCCTCTAGGATTTGGGGTGAAGGTTTGTGGCAGAGATTATGAGTTGTTTATATAGAAAAAGCAATAACGAACTAAGTATAGGCTTTTTGGCCCGTTTAAGCAAGTATATGCGATTTAAGGACAGAATCATCGAATTATTCCTAAAGATCTGATCTTGGGCATTAAGAAACGACATGGGAATGATATTTTAGTTATACTATGTTTACTTGGTCCTTAATTAACTCTAATATGCTTAAAATACACGATTTTATACCGAAAAATGAACTAGGAAGAGATAACACTTTAAACTATCTGACCAGGTACCTCACGGCAGTGCGAGGTGGGCATAAGCCACCCCAACGCGCGGCACTCTGGGATGCAAAGGGAATGTTTGATATTTTGACAAGTTTAGTCCTTTAGCTTCCATATGTTTGAAAATTGATTATTTCAAAGTTAAGGCAAAGAATTAAGAACTTTAAAAACATAAAGGGTATTAAATGAAAATTCTAAATCTTAAATACTTATGATTACTTGTTTTTATAAACAATAAAGATCTAACAAAGTTCCTATGTTGGGTTAAACGTAACGAATACGGGTTTGGAAAATCCGAAATGTTACAGTCTCCCCTAGTATAGGGAATTTCGTCTCGAAATTAAGGAAAACCAAAACATCATCGTTTTGAAAATAATTTACGCTTTTAAGGAAAATATCATAACCTAGAACTTCTAATAACCGAAGCAACGCTTCAAATGACAATCCGATAAGGGCACTTATATATAGGATGTACCAGCGGCGTATCCACCATGTACTTATCATCTCATTATTCGTACAGTTACTCAAATTACTTTCGGTTCTAAATCATGACACACAATTGTACGTATCATGATTTCCTTGCAAGGACTTTGGTAATTACGTGTCGATCCATAATTACTTAGATCGTCGGATAGTCCGCATAATCCATTCCATCATGTGGGTTATAAAACGTTTTAAATAAAATTTTTAAGAGAAAACAATTGTTTTGATAATTCTAAATATAATTTCAAATTAATAAATGTTCGAGTTAAATAAATAAAACCGTGAGATTTTGAAATGTAACATCCTAAAAATTTTAATGATGAATAAAGGAAGTTATGTTTAGTGATTTCGCGTAATTAATTAGTATCGGGTAGAGAGCGGGTCTTGGACGTGGATTAATTGAGATGGGTTATATAAGAATGGGATTTCAGGGATATAAATACCCCCAAAATCCCAAAAATATCTTCATTTACATCTATTTCTTCACACACTCAAAACACACACATTCTAACCGATCAAGATTCGAAGCCGAGACCCGAGATTTTGTTGATAGATCTGAGTTGGTGAGGTAAGAACAAATCCAACAAAGCTAATATTACTGAAAATGGTTAGGATTGGATGGGTTAACCGGACCCGAAACCCAAACTGCCCAAATCGAACCCCTAAAACGTCGATTTTAGGCCGATTTGATGGTTGGGATTTGTAGGCGCCGATCATACGATTCCGTGGGTACCAAAATCGAGTTATTTGGCTAAGAAACGAAGGATTTATGGGCAAACAGATCTGCAGCGCGATAACTTCGCCTGCAAGATTAAGTTCGCCTGATGAACTTCGCCTTCAAGCGTAACTTCGCCTTCAAGCGTAACTTCGCCTACGGCCAAGTTCGCCTAAGGATAACTTCGCCTGAAGCCAAGTTCGCCTAAGGATAACTTCGCCTGAAGCCAAGTTCGCCTAAGGATAACTTCGCCTGAAGCCAAGTTCGCCTAAGGTTTAACTTCGCCTGAAGCCAAGTTCGCCTAAGGATAACTTCGCCTGAAGCCAAGTTCGCCTAAGGATAACTTCGCCTGAAGCCAAGTTCGCCTAAGGTTTAACTTCGCCTGAAGCCAAGTTCGCCCGAGGTTTAACTTCGCCTGAAGTGAAGTTCGTTTAGAAAATAAATTTAAAATTTAATGAAAAATGTGTTAAGACAGTTAATGGAAATAAAATTTTTCCAAGCTGACCTGGCAGCTCGACCCCAGCCAGGGGCTCTGCCCCTTGGACCCTGCTAGGGGCTGCCGCCCCTAGACCCCGCTGCCAGGGGCGCTGCCCCCGGACCCCCGTTCGTTGTGGGTAGTAATTAAGACTAGAAAGATGTTATACGTAGTGATAGTTAAATTGATATGTATACTTGTTATACAGTCAGCCGTGCACAACTGAAGAAAGGGATTACGATCAACGGAGAACGTAACCGTGTTCAGGTGAGTTCTAGCCCCATTTATGTGTTATGTTTTCGGGGCTGTGTGCATACTCGATATGTTTGTTAATACGCTTATCCTAAGAGATAAGTGTATGCCTTATGTGAATGATGTGATATGTATGAATGATTGCTTGATGGTACGTGAACGATCTTCGGATATTGCACGTACTGTCAGGTTGTAACGCTATGTATAAGGTAAGTATGTTATGTATGTTTATGTGTATGAACATGATAGAGATAATAGAAGAAAGAAATGATAATGTATGGTTGTATGGTTACGAAAAGGGTACCGAGCCCTAATAATACTCGAGGTATGATGTATGGTTGTATGGTAACGAAGAGGGAATCGAACCCTACTAATATTCGAGAACTAGGGAACCGAACCCTACTAATATTCGAGGAAGAAGGGTACCGAGCCCTAATAATACTCGAGGAAAGAGGGTACCGAGCCCTAATAATACTCGAGGAAAGAGGGTACCGAGCCCTAATAATACTCGAGGAATGTAGGGCGTAATGCTCTTTATAACATAAGATATGAAAGTAAGAAAGTATGAATGTAAGAAAGTATGAAAGTATGAAAGTATAAAAGTATGAATTTAAGAAAGTATGAAAGTAAGAAAGTATGAATGTAAGAAAGTATGAAAGTATAAAAGTATGAATGAAAGAATATAATGTTATGTGAATGGTATGATTATGTGATTATCTAGAACTCACTCAGCGTAGCTGACTTTTAGTATGCACGCAGGTGAGTAGGATGAGGCAGCTCGCTTTGAACAAGAATCTGGCATCCGAAGACCTATGATGTGTTAATTTTAATGCTTTAATGTGAAAGACAATAAATGTTTGAGACAAGTTATGAATTATGTAAAGTTTTATGAAAGTTTTATATTCCGCGTAAATGTTTTAATTAACTCTGATATTTAGAACTGTGTTTATGAGTAAATCCAACACGTAAGTAGGGTTACCGTTAACGGGGCCTTACAAGTTGGTATCAGAGCAAAGTTCGAGAGATTTAAGCATCCTACATGCTTAGACTCGAACAGAGTATGGGATATAAGTAAGAAAGGAAAGAAGATGCCAGTTCAAGAATGCCATGTGTTGCTCAAGCAAGAACAGTAAAGGTAAGGTGTATGATTAAATGATATATGTTAATGAGAAAGGAAAGATATGTGAACGGCAGGGATAGGAATAATTGATTGTTTACTTTGACAAACTGCTTAAGTAGAACCAGCACAAATAGACTCATAAAGGGAAGTGTATAGGACACGGAAAGTAACGTGATCAGCTAGTCACAACTGGTCACTGTTATTACCTGTTAGCCTTACTATCCTTGTACTAAATAGTTCCTTGAGTGATGATGTTTGTGTTTTCCCCTTTAGAATACTAATGGCTGGAGCTGGAGAATTTGTTGAAACTGGGGGTCGCACTGGGCGTCGTGGCAGGCCTCGTCTTGTCCGGCAACCCTCGGTAGAAGAAGCTTCCCACACCGAAGATGAAGGAAGCGCAGCTGGAGGAGACCAGAACAACGACGAGGAAGTTCAACTTAGCCCTGCAGTTCAAGCAGCCATTGTTCAAGCTGTAGTTGCTGCTGTGAAGAACCTGAATCCCGAAGGATCTGCTGGAAGCCGTGAACAAACAGCTGAAGGGGCGGGTGGTGATGGTAGGAAGGATGGGGAAGGTGAAAGAGGGGCCTCGAGTGGGGATAAGTCTGTGAAAGTCGATGATTGGAGAAGAGGACAAGGTGGGTGCAGCTATAAGTCCTTCAAAGGATGCGACCCGCCAAAGCTGACCGGGTTGGGAGACGCAATCGCTACTCTCCAATGGATAACCGCTATGGACAAGGTTATCCGCATTAGCGAATGCCGTCCCGACCAAGCTGTGGGTTATGCTACTCAGTCATTCGTAGACGAGGCTATGTATTGGTGGGAGAGTGTGGAGCAGAGGAAGACCCGTGAAGAGATCAAAGAGATGAAGTGGGATGATCTGAAGGAGTTAGTGATGATGAAGTTCTGTGCTGACGCCGAGGTTGAAAGGGCGGAGATGAAATTCTTAAACTTGAAAGCTGGGACAATGACACACCGTGAGTACACCACCGAGTTCAATCGAATGTCCAGGTTGGTGCCCGATATGGTCAACACTGAGGCAAAAAGGATCAAGTGTTATGTGAGGGGATTACCACAGAGAGTTCGCATGTTAGTCAGAACAAGTAAACCTACTACTTTCGATTCTGCTGTCGAACTCGCAGAAATGGTTTATGCAGACTTGGTTGCGGATGATGTGGTGGTGGGAGATGAGAAGAAAGAGAAGAAATGGGTCGCTCCTGCTAAACGACCCGGTACCCAGATATGGAACCCTAAGAACAAACAGCCGAGAGTTTGGGAGAACAGGTCGTGCAAGACTTGTGGCAATGCGCACAGTGGTGCGTGTAGGTGGGGAAAGGGTTCGGATACATGTTATAAGTGTGGAAAGATACATGCCGGGGAATGTAAATTTGGGTCGAATGTTTGCTACAAGTGTGGGAAGGCAGGTCATTACGCTCATGAGTGCAGTTCTAAGCCTGCATGCTACAAGTTTGGTAAGACAGGTCACTTTGCTAGGGAGTGTACCGAGAGTGAAGCTAGAGGTAGTGGAAGGAAAGATGCTGATCAAGCCAGGCCAAGAACTAGAGCCTACATGCTGACTCAAGAACAAGCCAAGCAGATTCCGGATGTTGTCACAGGTACGTTTCTCGTGAACGGTGTTTCCGCTACTGTATTATTTGATTCGGGTGCAAACAAAAGTTTCGTAGCCACACCATTTAGTAAACTAGCTAAAATGAAATGTTGCCGAGTGTCTGAGACCCTTATAGTAGAAACCGCTAGTGACACTTCGGTTAAAATAACAAGGATGGTTAAGAACTGTAAGATAGAATTGGAAGGACATGAGTTCCCGATTACCTTGTACGTTATGACCTTGGGAGGGTTCGATGTGGTTTTGGGTATGGATTGGTTGTCTGAGTTTGAGGCTCAGATAGTATGTAAGAGTAGGATTATAAGGTTAAAGTCATTGGATGGTAGCGCGGTAACGGTCTATGGTGATAAGGAAAGTTCCGGGCTTAATGTCATTTCGATGATAAAAGCTGAGGGTTTACTAAGGCGGGGGTGTGGTGCCTACCTGGCGTATGTTGTCAACGCTACGGCCGAGACGAAAGAAATGAAAGATGTTCCTATTGTGCGCGACTACCCAGAAGTATTCCCTGAGGATCTTCCGGGGTTGCCACCGGAGCGAGAAATAGAATTTCAGATAGATTTAATACCAGGAGCCCAACCTGTCGCGAAAGCGCCTTACCGTCTAGCACCGTCTGAGATGAGAGAATTGATGTCCCAACTGCAAGAACTCCTAGACAAGGGTTTTATCAGACCGAGTGTTTCTCCGTGGGGCGCACCTGTTTTGTTTGTGAAAAAGAAGGATGGAAGTATGAGAATGTGCATAGACTATCGTGAGTTGAATAAGCTTACGGTAAAAAATAGATATCCGTTGCCAAGGATTGATGATCTGTTTGACCAACTGCAAAATTCAAGTTGGTTCTCACGAATAGATCTCAGATCAGGCTACCATCAGCTGAAGGTGAAAGAGGCAGACATCCCTAAGACAGCGTTCCGAACGCGGTATGGACACTACGAGTTCCTCGTAATGTCATTCGGTCTAACCAATGCTCCTGCAGCATTTATGGACATGATGAATAGGGTGTGTCGACCGATGTAGGATAAGTCGGTTATCGTCTTCATCGATGATATATTGGTTTATTCAAAGAGCGAGTCTGAACATGCTGAGCATCTGAGAGAGGTACTTGAGACTCTGAAGAAAGAGAAGTTGTATGCCAAGTTTTCGAAGTGCGCGTTCTGGTTAAGAGAAGTGCAATTTTTAGGTCACGTGATTAATCCTGAAGGGATTACCGTGGACCCAGCTAAGATTGAAGCGATAACGAATTGGAAGACTCCGCAGAATCCGACTGATATACGAAGTTTCCTAGGGTTAGCTGGCTACTATAGGAGATTCATCGAAGGTTTCTCCAAGATAGCCGCACCGCTGACCGGTATGACCCGAAAGACGATAGTATTCAATTGGGGAAAGTTTCAGGAGGAAGCCTTTGAAGAATTGAAGAAGAGACTCACGCAAGCTCCAATCCTTACTTTACCCGATGGTGATGAGGATTTTGTTGTTTGTGCTGATGCCTCGCATCAAGGGTTAGGTTGCGTGTTGATGCAACGAGGGAAGGTGATAGCTTACGCGTCTAGACAGTTGAAAGTCCATGAGAGTACTTATCCGACGCATGATTTGGAGTTAGCAGCTGTAGTGCATGCTCTTAAGATATGGAGGCATTACCTGTACGGTACTAAGTGCACTATCTATACAGATCATAAGAGTTTAAAGTACTTCTTCGAGCAGAAAGAATTGAACATGAGGCAGAGAAGATGGTTAGAATTGATAAAGGATTACGACTGTGAGATTAAGTATTACCCCGGTAAAGCTAACGTGGTCGCTGATGCGCTAAGTCGTAAGAATGAGGAAGTCCTTGCAACCGTGAAGTCATACAAGTTGATCATGAACTCAAGTCTTTTTGAAGAAATCATCAAAGTGCAGTCAGAAGTGTTAGTAGACGAAGGGTTAGTAAAGAAAGAAAGGATTTATGGCCAGCAAGATGAGTTGATGGAAAACACTCATGGAGTTAAAACTAGATTTGACCGTATGTGGATTCCATGCCATGGTGATCTTAGAAGTCGAATCTTAGATGAAGCTCATAAGTCAAGGTACTCCATCCATCCTGGAGCTACAAAGATGTACCAAGACTTGAAAAGAGATTACTGGTGGCCAGGAATGAAGAATGATGTAGTGGATTATGTTAGTAAGTGCTTAACTTGCTTACAAGTCAAGGCCGAGCACCAAAAGCCTTATGGGAAGATGCAACCGCTAGAGATACCTGAGTGGAAATGGGAACACATCACCATGGATTTCATAACTAAGCTACCTCGTACAGCTAAGCAACATGATACCATCTGGGTGATTGTGGACCGTTTGACCAAGAGTGCTCACTTTCTGCCCATACGAGAGGCCATCTCGTCAGAAACGTTAGCAAGCTTGTTCATCAAGGAAGTGGTAACCAAGCATGGAGTACCGTTATCGATCGTGTCTGATAGGGATACACGGTTTACTTCGAGGTTCTGGAATAAATTTCATGAAGCTATGGGGACGAGGTTGAACATCGGTACGGCGTATCATCCTCAAACCGATGGACAGTCCGAACGGACGATCCAAACCCTTGAGGATATGCTACGTGCTTGTGTTTTAGATTTTGGTGGAAGTTGGGATGATCATCTGCGTCTGGCAGAGTTCTCCTATAACAACAGTTACCATTCAAGTATTGGTATGCCACCGTTTGAGATGCTGTACGGTAGACGATGTAGAACCCTGGTGTGTTGGGGTGAGATTGGTCAGAAGGAAATGGGAAGCATAGAAGTGGTTCAAGAAACGTCTTCAAAGTTCGATCAGATCAAAGCAAGAGTGAAAGCCGCTCAAGACAGACAAAAGTCTTATGCAGATAAGCGGCGACGACCAATTGAGTTTAACGTGGGTGACTATGTGATGCTCAAAGTCTCGCCTTGGAAGGGGATTATCCGTTTTAGGAAAAGAGGAAAGTTGAGTCCGAGGTACATTGGACCGTTCAAGATTGTAAAACGTGTGGGTGAAGTAGCTTATAAACTGGATTTACCCGATGAGTTAGAAGGAATTCATTCAACCTTCCATGTTTCTCATCTGAGGAAGTGTCTAGCTGATGACACGTCTCACGTGCCATTCATGGATATTGAGGTTGATGAACAATTGAACTACAACGAGCAACCGATAGAGATTGCTGATCGCAAGGAAAAGCAGCTTCGTCACAAAATTATACCTTTGGTAAAAGTGTTATGGAAACACCGCAAAGGATCGGATGCTACTTGGGAAGCGGAGGATGAGATGCGCAAGTTTTACCCTAGTTTGTTTATGTAATAGTTAGGTTTCGGGGACGAAACCTTTTAAGGGGGGAAGACTTGTAACATCCTAAAAATTTTAATGATGAATAAAGGAAGTTATGTTTAGTGATTTCGCGTAATTAATTAGTATCGGGTAGGGAGCGGGTCTTGGACATGGATTAATTGAGATGGGTTATATAAGAATGGGATTTCAGGGATATAAATACCCCCAAAATCCCAAAAATATCTTCATTTACATCTATTTCTTCACACACTCAAAACACACACATTCTAACCGATCAAGATTCGAAGCCGAGACCCGAGATTTTGTTGATAGATCTGAGTTGGTGAGGTAAGAACAAATCCAACAAAGCTAATATTACTGAAAATGGTTAGGATTGGATGGGTTAACCGGACCCGAAACCCAAACTGCCCAAATCGAACCCCTAAAACGTCGATTTTAGGCCGATTTGATGGTTGGGATTTGTAGGCGCCGATCATACGATCCCGTGGGTACCAAAATCGAGTTATTTGGCTAAGAAACGAAGGATTTATGGGCAAACAGATCTGCAGCGCGATAACTTCGCCTGCAAGATTAAGTTCGCCTGATGAACTTCGCCTTCAAGCGTAACTTCGCCTTCAAGCGTAACTTCGCCTACGGCCAAGTTCGCCTAAGGATAACTTCGCCTGAAGCCAAGTTCGCCTAAGGATAACTTCGCCTGAAGCCAAGTTCGCCTAAGGATAACTTCGCCTGAAGCCAAGTTCGCCTAAGGTTTAACTTCGCCTGAAGCCAAGTTCGCCTAAGGATAACTTCGCCTGAAGCCAAGTTCGCCTAAGGATAACTTCGCCTGAAGCCAAGTTCGCCTAAGGTTTAACTTCGCCTGAAGCCAAGTTCGCCCGAGGTTTAACTTCGCCTGAAGTGAAGTTCGTTTAGAAAATAAATTTAAAATTTAATGAAAAATGTGTTAAGACAGTTAATGGAAATAAAATTTTTCCAAGCTGACCTGGCAGCTCGACCCCAGCCAGGGGCTCTGCCCCTTGGACCCTGCTAGGGGCTGCCGCCCCTAGACCCCGCTGCCAGGGGCGCTGCCCCCGGACCCCCGTTCGTTGTGGGTAGTAATTAAGACTAGAAAGATGTTATAAGTAGTGATAGTTAAATTGATATGTATACTTGTTATACAGTCAGCCGTGCACAACTGAAGAAAGGGATTACGATCAACGGAGAACGTAACCGTGTTCAGGTGAGTTCTAGCCCCATTTATGTGTTATGTTTTCGGGGCTGTGTGCATACTCGATATGTTTGTTAATACGCTTATCCTAAGAGATAAGTGTATGCCTTATGTGAATGATGTGATATGTATGAATGATTGCTTGATGGTACGTGAACGATCTTCGGATATTGCACGTACTGTCAGGTTGTAACGCTATGTATAAGGTAAGTATGTTATGTATGTTTATGTGTATGAACATGATAGAGATAATAGAAGAAAGAAATGATAATGTATGGTTGTATGGTTACGAAAAGGGTACCGAGCCCTAATAATACTCGAGGTATGATGTATGGTTGTATGGTAACGAAGAGGGAATCGAACCCTACTAATATTCGAGAACTAGGGAACCGAACCCTACTAATATTCGAGGAAGAAGGGTACCGAGCCCTAATAATACTCGAGGAAAGAGGGTACCGAGCCCTAATAATACTCGAGGAAAGAGGGTACCGAGCCCTAATAATACTCGAGGAATGTAGGGCGTAATGCTCTTTATAACATAAGATATGAAAGTAAGAAAGTATGAATGTAAGAAAGTATGAAAGTATGAAAGTATAAAAGTATGAATTTAAGAAAGTATGAAAGTAAGAAAGTATGAATGTAAGAAAGTATGAAAGTATAAAAGTATGAATGAAAGAATATAATGTTATGTGAATGGTATGATTATGTGATTATCTAGAACTCACTCAGCGTAGCTGACTTTTAGTATGCACGCAGGTGAGTAGGATGAGGCAGCTCGCTTTGAACAAGAATCTGGCATCCGAAGACCTATGATGTGTTAATTTTAATGCTTTAATGTGAAAGACAATAAATGTTTGAGACAAGTTATGAATTATGTAAAGTTTTATGAAAGTTTTATATTCCGCGTAAATGTTTTAATTAACTCTGATATTTAGAACTGTGTTTATGAGTAAATCCAACACGTAAGTAGGGTTACCGTTAACGGGGCCTTACAAGTTGGTATCAGAGCAAAGTTCGAGAGATTTAAGCATCCTACATGCTTAGACTCGAACAGAGTATGGGATATAAGTAAGAAAGGAAAGAAGATGCCAGTTCAAGAATGCCATGTGTTGCTCAAGCAAGAACAGTAAAGGTAAGGTGTATGATTAAATGATATATGTTAATGAGAAAGGAAAGATATGTGAACGGCAGGGATAGGAATAATTGATTGTTTACTTTGACAAACTGCTTAAGTAGAACCAGCACAAATAGACTCATAAAGGGAAGTGTATAGGACACGGAAAGTAACGTGATCAGCTAGTCACAACTGGCCACTGTTATTACCTGTTAGCCTTACTATCCTTGTACTAAATAGTTCCTTGAGTGATGATGTTTGTGTTTTCCCCTTTAGAATACTAATGGCTGGAGCTGGAGAATTTGTTGAAACTGGGGGTCGCACTGGGCGTCGTGGCAGGCCTCGTCTTGTCCGGCAACCCTCGGTAGAAGAAGCTTCCCACACCGAAGATGAAGGAAGCGCAGCTGGAGGAGACCAGAACAACGACGAGGAAGTTCAACTTAGCCCTGCAGTTCAAGCAGCCATTGTTCAAGCTGTAGTTGCTGCTGTGAAGAACCTGAATCCCGAAGGATCTGCTGGAAGCCGTGAACAAACAGCTGAAGGGGCGGGTGGTGATGGTAGGAAGGATGGGGAAGGTGAAAGAGGGGCCTCGAGTGGGGATAAGTCTGTGAAAGTCGATGATTGGAGAAGAGGACAAGGTGGGTGCAGCTATAAGTCCTTCAAAGGATGCGACCCGCCAAAGCTGACCGGGTTGGGAGACGCAATCGCTACTCTCCAATGGATAACCGCTATGGACAAGGTTATCCGCATTAGCGAATGCCGTCCCGACCAAGCTGTGGGTTATGCTACTCAGTCATTCGTAGACGAGGCTATGTATTGGTGGGAGAGTGTGGAGCAGAGGAAGACCCGTGAAGAGATCAAAGAGATGAAGTGGGATGATCTGAAGGAGTTAGTGATGATGAAGTTCTGTGCTGACGCCGAGGTTGAAAGGGCGGAGATGAAATTCTTAAACTTGAAAGCTGGGACAATGACACACCGTGAGTACACCACCGAGTTCAATCGAATGTCCAGGTTGGTGCCCGATATGGTCAACACTGAGGCAAAAAGGATCAAGTGTTATGTGAGGGGATTACCACAGAGAGTTCGCATGTTAGTCAGAACAAGTAAACCTACTACTTTCGATTCTGCTGTCGAACTCGCAGAAATGGTTTATGCAGACTTGGTTGCGGATGATGTGGTGGTAGGAGATGAGAAGAAAGAGAAGAAATGGGTCGCTCCTGCTAAACGACCCGGTACCCAGATATGGAACCCTAAGAACAAACAGCCGAGAGTTTGGGAGAACAGGTCGTGCAAGACTTGTGGCAAGGCGCACAGTGGTGCGTGTAGGTGGGGAAAGGGTTCGGATACATGTTATAAGTGTGGAAAGATACATGCCGGGGAATGTAAATTTGGGTCGAATGTTTGCTACAAGTGTGGGAAGGCAGGTCATTACGCTCATGAGTGCAGTTCTAAGCCTGCATGCTACAAGTGTGGTAAGACAGGTCACTTTGCTAGGGAGTGTACCGAGAGTGAAGCTAGAGGTAGTGGAAGGAAAGATGCTGATCAAGCCAGGCCAAGAACTAGAGCCTACATGCTGACTCAAGAACAAGCCAAGCAGATTCCGGATGTTGTCACAGGTACGTTTCTCGTGAACGGTGTTTCCGCTACTGTATTATTTGATTCGGGTGCAAACAAAAGTTTCGTAGCCACACCATTTAGTAAACTAGCTAAAATGAAATGTTGCCGAGTGTCTGAGACCCTTATAGTAGAAACCGCTAGTGACACTTCGGTTAAAATAACAAGGATGGTTAAGAACTGTAAGATAGAATTGGAAGGACATGAGTTCCCGATTACCTTGTACGTTATGACCTTGGGAGGGTTCGATGTGGTTTTGGGTATGGATTGGTTGTCTGAGTTTGAGGCTCAGATAGTATGTAAGAGTAGGATTATAAGGTTAAAGTCATTGGATGGTAGCGCAGTAACGGTCTATGGTGATAAGGAAAGTTCCGGGCTTAATGTCATTTCGATGATAAAAGCTGAGGGTTTACTAAGGCGGGGGTGTGGTGCCTACCTGGCGTATGTTGTCAACGCTACGGCCGAGACGAAAGAAATGAAAGATGTTCCTATTGTGCGCGACTACCCAGAAGTATTCCCTGAGGATCTTCCGGGGTTGCCACCGGAGCGAGAAATAGAATTTCAGATAGATTTAATACCAGGAGCCCAACCTGTCGCGAAAGCGCCTTACCGTCTAGCACCGTCTGAGATGAGAGAATTGATGTCCCAACTGCAAGAACTCCTAGACAAGGGTTTTATCAGACCGAGTGTTTCTCCGTGGGGCGCACCTGTTTTGTTTGTGAAAAAGAAGGATGGAAGTATGAGAATGTGCATAGACTATCGTGAGTTGAATAAGCTTACGGTAAAGAATAGATATCCGTTGCCAAGGATTGATGATCTGTTTGACCAACTGCAAAATTCAAGTTGGTTCTCACGAATAGATCTCAGATCAGGCTACCATCAGCTGAAGGTGAAAGAGGCAGACATCCCTAAGACAGCGTTCCGAACGCGGTATGGACACTACGAGTTCCTCGTAATGTCATTCGGTCTAACCAATGCTCCTGCAGCATTTATGGACATGATGAATAGGGTGTGTCGACCGATGTAGGATAAGTCGGTTATCGTCTTCATCGATGATATATTGGTTTATTCAAAGAGCGAGTCTGAACATGCTGAGCATCTGAGAGAGGTACTTGAGACTCTGAAGAAAGAGAAGTTGTATGCCAAGTTTTCGAAGTGCGCGTTCTGGTTAAGAGAAGTGCAATTTTTAGGTCACGTGATTAATCCTGAAGGGATTACCGTGGACCCAGCTAAGATTGAAGCGATAACGAATTGGAAGACTCCGCAGAATCCGACTGATATACGAAGTTTCCTAGGGTTAGCTGGCTACTATAGGAGATTCATCGAAGGTTTCTCCAAGATAGCCGCACCGCTGACCGGTATGACCCGAAAGACGATAGTATTCAATTGGGGAAAGTTTCAGGAGGAAGCCTTTGAAGAATTGAAGAAGAGACTCACGCAAGCTCCAATCCTTACTTTACCCGATGGTGATGAGGATTTTGTTGTTTGTGCTGATGCCTCGCATCAAGGGTTAGGTTGCGTGTTGATGCAACGAGGGAAGGTGATAGCTTACGCGTCTAGACAGTTGAAAGTCCATGAGAGTACTTATCCGACGCATGATTTGGAGTTAGCAGCTGTAGTGCATGCTCTTAAGATATGGAGGCATTACCTGTACGGTACTAAGTGCACTATCTATACAGATCATAAGAGTTTAAAGTACTTCTTCGAGCAGAAAGAATTGAACATGAGGCAGAGAAGATGGTTAGAATTGATAAAGGATTACGACTGTGAGATTAAGTATTACCCCGGTAAAGCTAACGTGGTCGCTGATGCGCTAAGTCGTAAGAATGAGGAAGTCCTAGCAACCGTGAAGTCATACAAGTTGATCATGAACTCAAGTCTTTTTGAAGAAATCATCAAAGTGCAGTCAGAAGTGTTAGTAGACGAAGGGTTAGTAAAGAAAGAAAGGATTTATGGCCAGCAAGATGAGTTGATGGAAAACACTCATGGAGTTAAAACTAGATTTGACCGTATGTGGATTCCACGCCATGGTGATCTTAGAAGTCGAATCTTAGATGAAGCTCATAAGTCAAGGTACTCCATCCATCCTGGAGCTACAAAGATGTACCAAGACTTGAAAAGAGATTACTGGTGGCCAGGAATGAAGAATGATGTAGTGGATTATGTTAGTAAGTGCTTAACTTGCTTACAAGTCAAGGCCGAGCACCAAAAGCCTTATGGGAAGATGCAACCGCTAGAGATACCTGAGTGGAAATGGGAACACATCACCATGGATTTCATAACTAAGCTACCTCGTACAGCTAAGCAACATGATACCATCTGGGTGATTGTGGACCGTTTGACCAAGAGTGCTCACTTTCTGCCCATACGAGAGGCCATCTCGTCAGAAACGTTAGCAAGCTTGTTCATCAAGGAAGTGGTAACCAAGCATGGAGTACCGTTATCGATCGTGTCTGATAGGGATACACGGTTTACTTCGAGGTTCTGGAATAAATTTCATGAAGCTATGGGGACGAGGTTGAACATCGGTACGGCGTATCATCCTCAAACCGATGGACAGTCCGAACGGACGATCCAAACCCTTGAGGATATGCTACGTGCTTGTGTTTTAGATTTTGGTGGAAGTTGGGATGATCATCTGCGTCTGGCAGAGTTCTCCTATAACAACAGTTACCATTCAAGTATTGGTATGCCACCGTTTGAGATGCTGTACGGTAGACGATGTAGAACCCTGGTGTGTTGGGGTGAGATTGGTCAGAAGGAAATGGGAAGCATAGAAGTGGTTCAAGAAACGTCTTCAAAGTTCGATCAGATCAAAGCAAGAATGAAAGCCGCTCAAGACAGACAAAAGTCTTATGCAGATAAGCGGCGACGACCAATTGAGTTTAACGTGGGTGACTATGTGATGCTCAAAGTCTCGCCTTGGAAGGGGATTATCCGTTTTAGGAAAAGAGGAAAGTTGAGTCCGAGGTACATTGGACCGTTCAAGATTGTAAAACGTGTGGGTGAAGTAGCTTATAAACTGGATTTACCCGATGAGTTAGAAGGAATTCATTCAACCTTCCATGTTTCTCATCTGAGGAAGTGTCTAGCTGATGACACGTCTCACGTGCCATTCATGGATATTGAGGTTGATGAACAATTGAACTACATCGAGCAACCGATAGAGATTGCTGATCGCAAGGAAAAGCAGCTTCGTCACAAGATTATACCTTTGGTAAAAGTGTTATGGAAACACCGCAAAGGATCGGATGCTACTTGGGAAGCGGAGGATGAGATGGGCAAGTTTTACCCTAGTTTGTTTATGTAATAGTTAGGTTTCGGGGACGAAACCTTTTAAGGGGGGAAGACTTGTAACATCCTAAAAATTTTAATGATGAATAAAGGAAGTTATGTTTAGTGATTTCGCGTAATTAATTAGTATCGGGTAGGGAGCGGGTCTTGGACATGGATTAATTGAGATGGGTTATATAAGAATGGGATTTCAGGGATATAAATACCCCCAAAATCCCAAAAATATCTTCATTTACATCTATTTCTTCACACACTCAAAACACACACATTCTAACCGATCAAGATTCGAAGCCGAGACCCGAGATTTTGTTGATAGATCTGAGTTGGTGAGGTAAGAACAAATCCAACAAAGCTAATATTACTGAAAATGGTTAGGATTGGATGGGTTAACCGGACCCGAAACCCAAACTGCCCAAATCGAACCCCTAAAACGTCGATTTTAGGCCGATTTGATGGTTGGGATTTGTAGGCGCCGATCATACGATCCCGTGGGTACCAAAATCGAGTTATTTGGCTAAGAAACGAAGGATTTATGGGCAAACAGATCTGCAGCGCGATAACTTCGCCTGCAAGATTAAGTTCGCCTGATGAACTTCGCCGTCAAGCGTAACTTCGCCTTCAAGCGTAACTTCGCCTACGGCCAAGTTCGCCTAAGGATAACTTCGCCTGAAGCCAAGTTCGCTTAAGGATAACTTCGCCTGAAGCCAAGTTCGCCTAAGGATAACTTCGCCTGAAGCCAAGTTCGCCTAAGGTTTAACTTCGCCTGAAGCCAAGTTCGCCTAAGGATAACTTCGCCTGAAGCCAAGTTCGCCTAAGGATAACTTCGCCTGAAGCCAAGTTCGCCTAAGGTTTAACTTCGCCTGAAGCCAAGTTCGCCCGAGGTTTAACTTCGCCTGAAGTGAAGTTCGTTTAGAAAATAAATTTAAAATTTAATGAAAAATGTGTTAAGACAGTTAATGGAAATAAAATTTTTCCAAGCTGACCTGGCAGCTCGACCCCAGCCAGGGGCTCTGCCCCTTGGACCCTGCTAGGGGCTGCCGCCCCTAGACCCCGCTGCCAGGGGCGCTGCCCCCGGACCCCCGTTCGTTGTGGGTAGTAATTAAGACTAGAAAGATGTTATAAGTAGTGATAGTTAAATTGATATGTATACTTGTTATACAGTCAGCCGTGCACAACTGAAGAAAGGGATTACGATCAACGGAGAACGTAACCGTGTTCAGGTGAGTTCTAGCCCCATTTATGTGTTATGTTTTCGGGGCTGTGTGCATACTCGATATGTTTGTTAATACGCTTATCCTAAGAGATAAGTGTATGCCTTATGTGAATGATGTGATATGTATGAATGATTGCTTGATGGTACGTGAACGATCTTCGGATATTGCACGTACTGTCAGGTTGTAACGCTATGTATAAGGTAAGTATGTTATGTATGTTTATGTGTATGAACATGATAGAGATAATAGAAGAAAGAAATGATAATGTATGGTTGTATGGTTACGAAAAGGGTACCGAGCCCTAATAATACTCGAGGTATGATGTATGGTTGTATGGTAACGAAGAGGGAATCGAACCCTACTAATATTCGAGAACTAGGGAACCGAACCCTACTAATATTCGAGGAAGAAGGGTACCGAGCCCTAATAATACTCGAGGAAAGAGGGTACCGAGCCCTAATAATACTCGAGGAAAGAGGGTACCGAGCCCTAATAATACTCGAGGAATGTAGGGCGTAATGCTCTTTATAACATAAGATATGAAAGTAAGAAAGTATGAATGTAAGAAAGTATGAAAGTATGAAAGTATAAAAGTATGAATTTAAGAAAGTATGAAAGTAAGAAAGTATGAATGTAAGAAAGTATGAAAGTATAAAAGTATGAATGAAAGAATATAATGTTATGTGAATGGTATGATTATGTGATTATCTAGAACTCACTCAGCGTAGCTGACTTTTAGTATGCACGCAGGTGAGTAGGATGAGGCAGCTCGCTTTGAACAAGAATCTGGCATCCGAAGACCTATGATGTGTTAATTTTAATGCTTTAATGTGAAAGACAATAAATGTTTGAGACAAGTTATGAATTATGTAAAGTTTTATGAAAGTTTTATATTCCGCGTAAATGTTTTAATTAACTCTGATATTTAGAACTGTGTTTATGAGTAAATCCAACACGTAAGTAGGGTTACCGGTAACGGGGCCTTACATGAAAACCTCTTTTACTTTTAAAAATAAAATTTTGAAAATTGAAGAAAATAGTTTTGATGAAATAGATGTTATTGTGATAATCGAGATTAAGGAAATGAGATGGAGATACAAGATCCTAATAAATTAACTTTGATAAAAGAATTTTATTTAGGGGATGAATAACGCAAAGGTTTAATTTATAACAAATAGTTAATGGCATGCGAATCCTTAAAGATCGTATTCTTTAGGAATGAAGTTCTTAAGATCGAGAATATAAGTTTAAACATCGTTAAAGAAAATTTTGGCGAGTCGAGTTTGGATAATTTGTGTACTTATAAGTTTAAAGAGAAGTTAATATAGCTTTTCAAGTTGGTGATTTTGAGATTTAGATTAATTCGGTTAAAATATTCTAAAATATTATAATAGTTATAATTTAAATATTAATGATAATGCGAAAAATATACCTATTTGAATTAAGTTGTTTAATAGATTAAACTGGGAAGAGGATATTCCCGAACCACCTAGATAGTCCAATTCCAATTAAATCTTTAAAATTAGATAAAATATAAAGTAGGTAATTGAATTATATTAAATTAGATTAAATTGGGGATTTGTGGATTTTTTTTTTCCTTTTTCATAAAATTGTTATAAATATTAGGAAGTAAGTAATTTGAATTATCAATAATGAAAATTTGAATAAATAATAAATTCTAAATTAAAGTGAAGCATATAATAAATTGAGATAAATGCGAGGCTAGAAATGCATGAACCACCATGACTATTCTAACAACTACGAATTTATTATTTAAAACATTCAAAATTTTCAAGGTGTATCAAAGTAGGGAGTTGAAATATTTATGATACATGTTCAATCAAAAAGTCAATTTAATAATAAAAGTTAAATTAATTAATAGAAAATTTTAATTTAAAAATGAAATTTAAATTTAGAGATACATAATTTAGCTTAATAATAATAAAATTTACAATAATTAAATTTTAATAATAAAGATTTATAAAGTGAAAAATAAGTTGTGAAAACCATCATGATATTAAGGAAAACAATAGATAATAAAATATTTATAGTTTAAAGTTGAGGATAAGGATTTAAATGTACTTAGAAATTTATAGTTTGAGGATATGGATATAAAAAAAATATAATTTAAATAAAATTTTAACGGATATGAGTTAGTATAAGTTTTCTTGTTCGATGTATTTTAGTTTTGTCGAGATTGGCGGTCGTTTGGTTAACGGAATACAGCAGCAAACTCTTCGTCGATTCTAGTAGTCGAACAACAATCACGAGAAGCAGGTGAACGGCGTTGATTACGATGATCTCCTAAAGAAGACATTCTACGAGGACCAAGGATGAAATTTTAATGAAATGATGGGTAAGTTGTGGGAATGAGTTGATATGAAATAATGGGGATGCGTATGTATATATATTAGTATTAGTGAAGACTCGATGACGAGTCGGGATTTAAAATAATATGTATGAGTTTGAGGCATTTAAGTAAATGAACAATGTTTTATAAGATTTTCCACAAATAAAATAACCAAGCATATAAAACGAGTTGACCTCCCATGAGCTTTCCATGGCAATTTGAATGGCCCAACTAAATAAACAATATAAAGTTTGTAAATTGGCCTCCCATGAGCATTCCATGGCATTTTGTTGGCCCAATTCAAATGACGTGTAATAAACAATTGAGTTGTTCAGTCCATGAGCGTGTACATGGAATTTAACTGACCCAACTAATTAACGAATTATCGAATCAATGGAGTTGCTCGGACCACGAGCGTTACATGGCATTTAACCGACTCAACTAAATATCGAATCAACGAATCAAATATAAGTAGTTGGTGTATCTCGGGAACCACCCCGGACGATACGTTCCAAACCAAAAATCAAATCCATAATGGTTTTAAGAAATGAATAGTTGGAGTGCCCACAGATTTCCATGGATTTTTCACCTAACTAAGCATTTAAAATAATTTAAAAACACAATTTGGAAGTATAACCGTTTAGCCGGTTATGTTAACCATGCAACCGTTTAGCCGATTACGGGTACCACTTGAAGTTATGGTTGTACGAGATTTGTCAGACTCCCATGCTTCAAGGTGAAAGAGCAAAACAAAACACAGGAATTCTTAAGGAATTTCCCACAATAAAAGATAATCTACTAAAATTAAGAGAATTTAAAAATATTTTGAAAGTTGAGGCATAACCTCGGAATTTGTGTGTGTGTGCAACAAATAAATAAGATAAATACAATTTAAATAATTAATCTAAGCAAGCTATAAACAATTCATTAATTAGCACATAAGGCAGTTTAGATAAGCACATATAGGGTTCCTAACATATGTCTAGGACAATTTCTAACGACCTATCTTATAACCTTTGGCTCTGATACCAATCTGTCACACCCTAACCTAAGGCGGAAATGCCGGGGCGTGATCCGATTGCTCACAGCTCGAATATACTATCATAAATATAAATGACAATATCTAATTAATAATTTTGTTCAAATAATACACACAATAATCAACCAAAAAATTCAAATAAATAAATACAACACATCTAAATCCATGTATGTCTTCATTATAATCCTAAGGTCTTTCTAAGTGTCCATCCTTCAACTCAGGCAACCTGCATATGCGTAGAAAATGGAGTTTTGTCAACAAACATGTTGAGTGAGTTTACCACCAAGTTTTGACACCAAAATATTGATAATATGATAAATAAGCAAAACGTAATAAATGCAGCAATGAAACCAAACCATAAGCAAGTAAGTTGTCGATTAAACCATTGCCAAGCGAATTGGGCGCCGGTAAATCAACCATAAGCATATAAGAATAAGACCGTTGCCAAGCGAATCGGGCGGTGGTCAATAGAATGAGAACCCTCTCCAATGGGATATGCCAAACGATTGCATACAAAGACAAATAAGCACATAAGTAGATTTGATTAATCACACACAATTACACGTTTGCTATTTTTGATATGTATGTATATATAGATATGTATGTATAGTATTATATACGCATATTTCCCCAAAACGTTTATGAAAATCGAATAAAATAAGGGAATGATAAAACTCACCTTAGATTAAAGGCAAGCGAGTATAATTAAGAATAAACGAGTCAACGGATAAGCAAGTCGTACAATACGCGTCAAATGAGATAACAGATCAGAAACTTTGTGATATGAAACTATAAATAGAAACAAACTTAATGCCGCTGGAATCAATCCAAACGGATGAGTAGAACTCTAATTATGTTGAATTAAACGTTTAAGCGAGCTGGTACTGACAAGAATCCGAACAGCGAGTCGGAAGTCGGGTTTTGGGCGGTATCCTTAAAATCAAGTTACGATAATAAAAGTCTTCTGGATCGAACGTTGAATCCGACCAGAAGCATGAGAAAAAGTAAGTCAAACTTGTTGACTATTTTGCCCTTTAGCGGGTTTTAAGCGAATTGACCTGTCAACACCCTTCAATCACCGAAATTGATTGAAGGTTATTGACTAGGGAATATGTATGAACGACTTTACAGTTTACAACTTACCCGGAAAGTGAAAGGAATGATGAGAAACGGATGTCAAAGTTCCACAAGTAAGCAAAATCAAACGGTTATGAACGTGTCTTCAACAATATAGCAAAAACCGAAGCATATGAAGAGAGGCAGAAGGTAGGACGGCTGAAGAAGCTCCTCTAGGATTTGGGGTGAAGGTTTGTGGCAGAGATTATGAGTTGTTTATATAGAAAAAGCAATAACGAACTAAGTATAGGCTTTTTGGCCCGTTTAAGCAAGTATATGCGATTTAAGGACAGAATCATCGAATTATTCCTAAAGATCTTATCTTGGGCATTAAGAAACGAATTGGGAATGATATTTTAGTTATACTATGTTTACTTGGTCCTTAATTAACTCTAATATGCTTAAAATACACGATTTTATACCGAAAAACGAACTAGGAAGATATAACACTTTAAACGATCTGACCAGGTACCTCACGGCGGTGCGCGGTGGGCATAAGCCACCCCAACGCGCGGCGCTCTGGGATGCAAAGGGAATGTTTGATATTTTGACAAGTTTAGTCCTTTAGCTTCCATAAATGTTTGAAAATTGATTATTTCAAAGTTATGGCAAAGAATTAAGAACTTTAAAAACATAAAGGGTATTAAATGAAAATTCTAAATCTTAAATACTTATGATTACTTGTTTTTATAAACAATAAAGATATAACAAAGTTCCTAAGTCGGGTTAAACGTAAACGAATACGGGTTTGGAAAATCCAAAATGTTACAGGGATATAATTAGTAGACTCTTCTTGCCTAAGGCTAAGGTAAGTAATTAGTACAAATCCCAATCAGCTACGGGACCTGTTTACTTACCTGGAGAAGTTTGCCAACGTGATAAAATCTATTAGGCCAAAACATGACATCCCAAACGTCATATGTATATACAAGGAATATTTTCATAAATGACTATAAGCTTTACTAAGGTTAGGTCAGACTTAAAGTTTGCTGAATAGATCAGACTTAAAGTCTTTTGAATTTAATCAGACTTAAAGTCTGCTGATTAATTAAGGCACACCATCAAGGTACTTATGCATACCTATTACAAATATAGGTTAATAGCATGCTGAAAGGAAAAGGTTATGAACATCACTGAACTGACAACAACAGGTGAATACGTTAAACCTTTTTCCAACTGAACTGATTTTACTCTTGTAGTAAACAGGTTGCTTATTGCAAAGAGTCTGATAAATGCTTGCATGAGATTATTTGTCTCTAAAATCGTTACAATACAAAATAGATAATAAAAAGCAGCTCATACCGAATACACATGTGCGTGGATCCATACATAACTAATAATTGACATACAAAACCAAGTCAGTCATAACCAGTTCTCCAACAGGGGCTATGTAACTTGGGGAACCTTTGAATTGTGTGTGCAGGATAGTGGTACAAATCCTGAGAATGACAGGCGTTCCTTCCGAGACTGTGAAACAGAAAACTACGTTTGTATTTAACGACTTTTATAAATATTATATCGAGTTAACGTTTCATCAGCATATAGCTAACGTGTTAACTTTCTTACAATAAATAAAATTAAAATCCAAAAAAATATATAAACATTAGAAACGAATAATATAAAACAACCTTCGTAATACGAGATAAAACTAGTATATTTATATCATATTTAATGTAGGAAGCATACTTTTTAATTTTTAATTTAATACATGTATCAACCTACAATGCATGCAAAAAATGACAAGATGGTATTTAAAGCATAAACCCACGTGAGCATCCATTTCATTAAAAATATTTGAAACTTTCTGCCCACAACTTTAGTTGATCAACGAATACTTACAAGTTTGACATCTCCTCATTAATCATATGCTATTTTTTTTTATTTTTAACTCTAAATCAACCTCACTACGTGATTTTTAAACAATTATAATGTTTTCATACGTTATTATTCTGTCTAAAAAGTTGCATAATAAAAACAATCATTTTATTCTTTTTAATTTGAGTATGACATTGTTGTAACTTTTTCAACAAAAAAAAATAACATGTTACGTACGGGTGTTTACGGTTCGGTTTTGACGGTTTTTAAGCTAAACCTATGAGCCAAACCGTTAGTGAGGATTTTTATCATTGAAAATTGAAACTAAACCAGAAAATTGAGACTGAAAATTAAAGAAAATATCCAACCGTGAAACCTAACCGATAAACGTTTTAAGGTTTCCAACCGAACCATAAACACTATTAATTGTTATGTAATTGGCAGGGCCTATGTTGAAACACCACTACATCGCGCAGACACCGGTCTAATTTTATTTAAATAAATAATTGATTCAGTATAAATAATCTATTGAAATTGATAAATTAAAGCAAATGCAATCATCAGAAACGGAACTTATTAATATAACTTGTAAATATGGATTACAACTAAACTAGGATCACACTCGACGCAACGCGCTGCACTAATGAAAAACTGTGTTGTGCTGGTGCACTGATACGAATTTAGCCGGTATTGATTTATGGCGCCGAAACTAAAAAAAGGAAAAAAAATTCGACAACCAAACTCGCGTCGATTAAAAAAAACCTGGGTTGCGGCTGCGAACAGACACGAATTCGGTCAGTATCGAAGATGATGGCATTAAAAAGAAGATCGCGACGAACTAACAAAATGATAAAAATAGTCAATGCATTGCGGTTGGTAAAACCCATACGTTGGTCTAACCTGAGCGTTGTCGGTCTCGGACATTGAGGTGGTGAGTCTATGCCAATTTGATCGGTTCCCTTCACAATTGTTATGGTATCATAACTAAAACAAATAATAAAATAAAGTTGGCGTTCTACCGGTTACTGTTATGCAACATTACTAGAATTAAAAAAAAATTGATTGTTGTTGGATCAATGAGGTGGTGCTGCTTGGCCCAATCAAGGCCTTGCGGCACCAATCTTCCATCTTTAAACTATATAGATAATAAGCAGAATACAAAATAATAAAAACATTTATCACACACGTTAACACATACGCGTCTACCCACACAAATATAGGGGAGGTTTATTGTATAAAAGCTTCTTATCGTACAAAGTCTTCGTTCATATAAAGTATACCCCCAATTTTGCATGAATTTAAGTAAATATAAATTACGAATGTAAAAAAGTAACTACGAATAGAATAAAATAATTACGCATGAGGAAAACTAATCAGGCATGTTAGCAAATTTGATTTATTTTTATTTTTAGAAAAAAACAGCCGTAAATTAGCCTCAAAGGACCTTTGAGAGAGATTGAAAGCATTCGACCATAAACACCCTTAAATGATATAGCCAATTCAACAAGTAGGTTTGAGTCCGGGTTTGTAATATATATGCATTCGACCCTTGTTCATATTTGCTTGAACATGCTAAAAAGGTAAAAGATCTCTCGGTGTATATGGATAAAGTTACATATACCATTTTAAATCGATTATTTGAAAGTCTAAAAATTAAAAACGACAATTAAACCAAACTGATCATTTGCTTGGTTTTATCAATTTGAACAAGACCATAACACCCTCATATTATGTAACGAATTCTACGAGCAGGTCAAGTCCCAATCTGCTTATATTTGACCTTTCTTCATATTTGTTTGAACATACTGAAAAGCTAAACAAAATTCAGTGTATATGTCTGTTCATGTTCAAGGGTCTTGTATATGTAACGACACCCACATGAATTATGTTTTGTCGTATTACTTGGCTTGCCTAAAGTTGTACGTTTGATTACCTAGCTAGCTAACGCCAGGTTGTCGACCATTTTTAAAAGGTCCAACGTTTTGACAGTTAAAACTTCAAACATATATGTCTTATACATTTATAAATTATTAGTATTATAAACAACCAATTCAAAATGATGAGATAACGGTGGAAATATAAGAAAAAGATAAAAACATTACAACTTCCTTAATTTTTTTACATGCGATTAGAGCATTTTTCAACCATCTCGCAAATTAGGGTGTGATTGTGAGTACGTGCAAGTTATATGGTGGAGAAAAAAAATGTAATGACTTTTTATAAATTTAGGTAAACTTTATTTGCCTTTACTTATTTTTTAGTATTTGTTGAATTAGTTGTGAATAAAGGAGAGAGAGAAATTGTAACGATAAATGTGTAAAAAAATATTATTTAATTGAACAGAAGAGATAAATGTAGTGTTTATTAGTGCAATTATAGATATGAAGATGGAGGACGGGCTGGAAATGCTCTTAAAGATATATGTGTTCTTGAGTCCTTAAATTTAGGTAGAGAAGTGAATATAAGTGGACAGATACCGGGGAAAAATGTGTATTCTAAAGTTTCGTAATTTGTTTTTCTTTCTTTGAACTATGGAATCTATCTCTTCCACTCTCTTTCTTACATTTGATTATAGATATTACTCATTGTTCCCGAGTTCTGATTAAATAGAACAGAGAAAAATATTGAAAAGAAACGAGGAAAACTTTATATTCGCAAGTTCTTTTAATTTGTTTTCCTTTTTTTTTAAATATGAAACACGGAATTTAATTGTATGTATCTCGTCCACTCTCTTTCTTTTCTCTCATTTTGTTTTTTCATTTATTAAATTCAGGAACACATTGTTAGAGCGGATGATAATAATAAATTCAGGAACACATTGTTAGACCGGATAATAACAAGGGGATACAATCGTGTTATTATCCTCGATCACATACTCTGCACTTGCTGATCAATGCTAGTCCAAACACTCTTCTCCATTTATCAGCCCCCAAAGAATAGCTAACTTGTAATCAAGTCGGAGGTTGATATCGTCGAGAGATTCGATTGGTGAAACACCCCAGAGATTAGCGATTCAAGCATGGTCATCGTAGGATGAAGAACGATGAAGCGAGAAAACCATAACCACCTATCTTAGTTACATTTTGCTCATTATGACTCGTTTTGACTTTTCCTATATTCATTTTTGCCTATGACTTAACCCCAAACAACCCATAACCATCTTTGGTAAGATCGCTCCCTTAAAGTATAATGTGAGAGAAAATCCTATCGTAAATTAAGTGGATCTCGTATAGATGCTATGAATCTCGTATAGATTTTTTTAACCAGCTAAGCCACACACTCTTTAAACCTACTTTTAAATCTAAACATATAACCGGTTTAGGATTAGAACTTTTAACCACTTTACAGGTAATACCTTTCTCCACAGTGGATACCGACCGCAACACTAGAATCACTCTGGTAATTAGAATTCAATATTGGATAAGTCTATAATTGTGAAGAATACTCTCTTTGTGCTCATCCACATATTGTTTCATTTCCATATATCCACACTATATTTCGAAGTCAAATGGGCCGCAACAAGCACGCTATGTCGTGTTTAAATCAATTCATATATATGTGATCTAAAAGTTTCTAGTGGGGCGTGAAATGTCATTCTTTCCAACCTCAAAAGTAACACCTTTTCAATCATTAACCCAAAAAACATAAAGCAAACAACAAACCAACACCCCACCTCAATTTCTAAGGTTACAAACTTACAATAACAAAAATACAAAACACTACCCAAAAATAAAATAAAAAAACCTACACCAATAGTCAGATTTAAAAATAAATATTTAAAAAAACAAACCAATCAGCAAAACAAACAATACTATAATTCCACGTTTACAATTTTGTCCCCTCATCTTCCATCCATTGACGTAAACGACTCCGCAAACCCGTACGGGCGAGTCGGAATACTCGTTTGCGTATTATCCAAACTCGGAAGAAACGACGAAGACGAAGCATCCATCGTGTGACTATTGTTTCCGCCTTCGAACGCTTGCCATTTCTTCAACGCTTGCGGCAACGACAAATCAAGATCGATACCATACATGTCGTCCACGCTTTGATCGGATGGTCTCCACATTTCGACGAGAGACGAGAGAACATTGACGGCGTGACTCATGTCCGGTCGCTGGTACGGCTCGCGTGCACAGCAGTGGCCAGCGAGTTCTGCTGCCTTGCTGATACTGGCTAGGTTTTCTTCGGTTAGGTCTAGGGTTTGATCGATTGATTTACGGAAGGTGTCTTTGTTGAGGTGGATTCGTTTGAACCAGGTTACTAGGTGCATGCTTTCTTCTGGTTGGCTCTCGTCGAGTGCTTTCCGGCCAGTGATGAGCTCCATTAGTATTACTCCGAAGCTGAATACGTCGACTTTTGTTGTTACTCGGCCGGTGACTATGATTCAAAATTGCAGAGTTAGGGTTTTGTGATTTGAACATAAATTAGCACACGTATTGGTAGACTCTAGGAGTAAGCAGAAACCAAAAAAGCCGAACCGAAACCAAATTAACTGACATAACCGGGCCATATAAAACCCAATGGTTCGGTATTGTGGTTTTTGAAATCATATTTTATGGTTTAGTTTCGGTTTTGAATTTTATAAAACCAAAAAAACCGAACCGCGAATAAAAAACAGAAAAATTGTTTTGTTTAGTTTTGCTATTGCATTTATTGATTATCAATAACTTTAACTTACAAGAAATGAACAAATTGGTGCAGCCAGACATATGTAGGGCTAAACATGTAATAGTTAATTTATCATTAAATAACACAAACTTTCAAGTCCAAATTATAAATTTTGAGCCACATTTTTTAGCACAAAACTTTCAAGCCGAAAATTTGAAGCAAAATGGCAAAACCGGAACAACCTAAACTGAACCGAACCCATCGTCAAAACCTAAAAACCCAAAACTCAAATCAAACGGTTTTAACATCCTAAAATTGAAAATCGATTAGAGGTCAAAAACCAGCTCATGCACAACCCCATCTAACATAATCAAAATAATAACCATAGCAGAAAAACTACTACTGATAATGTAATTAGAAACCGTACCTGCGTATTCGGGGGCTAGATAGCCGAACGTTCCTGCGATTCGGGTTTCGACGGAGCCTTTACCTTCTGGTGCCAGTCGAACGAGGCCAAAATCACCGACTTTGGCTCGCATATCATCACCAAGAAGAATATTAGAAGGCTTTAAGTCTCTATGGATGAAACTTTGTTGAGCTAAACCATGAAGATACTCTACACCACGAGCAACATCCAATGCGATGGCTAACCGACGAGTCCATTCCAACGGGCTCAACCCTTCTTCCGGCCAGTTAAACAAATGCCGGCTCAATGTTCCTTGTGGCATGTACTCGTAAACAAGAAGCTTCTCGTTCCCATCAAGACAATAACCAAGAAGCGCCACGAGGTTTCTATGTCTAACTTTTGTTAAAACCGCGATCTCTGACTTGAACTCGGCTAACCCTTTCCCAGTAATCACACCACATTCCATTCTCTTAACCGCAATCTTGGTCCCATCGTGTAATTCCCCTTTGTAAACAGTCCCGAACCCTCCTTGCCCTAAAATATTCTCTTCCGAGAAATTATTAGTGACCGTTTTCAACACTTGGATCGAAATGACCATGTTTCCTGCCTCGACCATCTGGATGTCGGACCCTTCGTTTGCAGGGACCGTGTGGGTTTCACTGAGACCGCCAACACTGACACTCGAGCCCGCAACTGTGATCTTCACGCTTTCGTTATCTGACCCAGAGTTACACGGATGGATCACTATCGGGTGTGGGCTTTGAACTCTACTAAACTTCTTCTGCTTTTTTTTGTAAAGACAAAACGCAAGCCCACCAATCAAAAACATGATCAAAACGCCTCCAAGAACTGAAAACAACACCACAACAATCCAGCCTTTCGAACTCTTTTTAGCATTCAACGAAACCCCACTGGAATTCGGTGAGCCAGACGGGTTTGGACCAGTAGAACTGCTTCTTTCCTTCCCTATATCCGGATTCCCGTTAACATTCACCTTCAAATTACTCTTGAAAGCCGGTACTTTCCCGTACAAATCATTATTCTCGAGATCTAACTCGCTAAGAGCAGGCAACGAAGTAAGTGAGTCAGGAATCACACCCGTGAGATTATTATTCGCAAGAACAAGTCTTTGAAGCGATTTCAAACTCGAAAACTCAGGTGAAATCGTACCCGAAAGCCCCATTTTCTGAAAATTAATAATGGTAATATTACCATTGTTACAAGTGATCCCAAACCAATCTGCACACGGATCATTCCCCTTCCAATTATTAGCAAACTTTGCGGGATAACCCATCGCCTTCGCGATCAACAACAGCATATTAACCCGAGCATCACAATCACCGGGCTCGGGTAAGCAAAAGTTATTACTATCCTTAACCATATCAGCCGAAACCGAGTCTTTAAACTTAGGAACCGGACCTTGAAACATATTATTCGTCAAATTAACCGACTTTAACAAATCAAGACTCGTTAAAGACTCGGGAACCGGACCCGTAAACGAATTATCCCTAACACTCAAAACCTCCAACCCTTTCAAACCCGAAAAATCAGGCAAAGGACCCGAAAACGAGTTCGAATGTAACCAAATTTCTTTTAAGAATGTCATGTTTTGAATAACATCAATTGTTCCATTAAGTTTCTGCCCATTAACCCATAAAGATTCAAGTTGTGACCCGGATAAACTCATGGGTAGTTCGCCTTCTAAATTATTCAAAGCTAGGTGCAAATTAACCAAACCCGGAAAATTATCCGGCCCGAAAAAATCGGGTATTTCACCGGTTAAGTTAGTTGAAACAGCTGAGAAGTTTTGAAGGGTGGAAGCATCCTTGATGGATTCGGGTATGACCCATTTAGAAAACGGGTTGTTATCGATTTCAACCGATTGTAAAGAGGTCAAACCGGTAAATAAATCATCAGGGATTGAAGTGAACATGTTGTTACTAAGCATCAACACTTGTAACGAGCTTAACCCGTTTAAGGTGGGTACCCGACCCGAAATGCTGTTCCACTGGAGCTCCAACCGTTCAAGTTGGGTCAGGTTTGAGATGGCGTCAGGGAGTGTGCCTTGAAGGTTTTGATGCCCGATTTGGATCCGGGTGACCCGTTTTTCGTCAGAGCAAACTACGTGGGCCCATTTGCAGGGTTCCGGGTCGGACCAGTCCAGGGTTGTCGGGTTGAGGGATTTTTTGAGTGATAACATGACTGAAGCATCAATGGAGTCTGATTGTGAGTGTCCATTGAGGAAGATTGAAGCAAGTAATATTATTATTATTGTGGGTAAATGATGGGCTTTCATTTTTGTTAGAGAGAGAGTTTGAGTTGTGGTTTGGAGGTTGAAGAAGAAGTTGATATGGAGATGAAGATGGTGTTTTAGCGAAGGAAATATTTATTTGGTCCCTCAAGTTTGAGAATCTTTTATGCATATCAGCATAAATGCCAGTTACATGTAAGGGCAGTTTAGTATTATCTTTATGGTACATGTTACTTTCTTCTGTTTGCCTAAATTATCAACAAGCTTGCTTTGTTTTGTTTTTGTTAAAAACATTAAAAAAATGTTATATTAGTAATACAATTATTTTGTTAAGGTCTATAAAGCTAATAATTGCAATAGCTTTTTATAATTATATAAGTCTATTAATTTAAAAACTTATGGCTTTAAATCATTATCTTTTCCATGTCCTGAAGTAGAGGTGTTCATGGTTCGGTTTGAAACCGCGAAACCGTTGACGTGAGGTCGAAGACTCACTCAAAAATAAACCAAATACAACTAATTAGATAGCAGTAAGTGGGTGTCGAACACAAAGAGTTTGTGGAATATGTGTTAATCAAGTAGCAATTAAACTAATATAAAAGTAAATGCTAAAAAGTAATCTTCAAGTTGATTTTTGATTTGATTTTATAAACTAAAACAAACTAGCAAATAAGTTGTAAACAATCAATTAAGCAAGTATTCCTCTTGGAGTTCGGGTCATTACGCAACACTTTTGTTAAAGTTCAATAGATAAACCATAATATCTCGGTTTTGTGTAAATGCAATTGTTTGTGATTAATCAAGAACTAAGTACTCGGATTCCTAGAACGCGAGGTTGTTACTTGGTAATCAATCAACATGTTTAACCCTAATTCCTTTCACTAAATCTCAATTGTCAACGACACCAAGAACGTATAGATTGCAATTAGGTTTAAACGATATGGACAATTTACAAACAATCACATGAACATCATAATCATACTAACATAAACAATTAGACAATCAATCCAATGTTCAAGAACAGTTAACATAAAGTATTTTGTAAATAACCTTACATCCAAGAGAAACACCAATGGAGTTAGCCAATCATGGTTTGATGGATCATCATAGCTTCAATTGTCTTCATCATAAGAATCAAACACTCAATCTAATGATTAGAATCACCAAAAACAATGTCTTGGACTCCACAAATCGTCGTAGGGTCGTTCCAATTGAAAGATATCTCAAAAGACAACAAAAAACGACCTAAAAAGTAGCCAAAACTCGGAAGTTACGAGTCAGATCGTGGACCACGGTCCAGACCGTGGGCCACGGTCCATCCACGGTGCATAGAATGGCCATGGTACGGTAAAATCTATCATTTTGGAGCTGGGTTGACCGTGGGCCACGATGGAGCTTTTGCTCATTTTCTTGTTTTCTTCATGTCTTTCTCGTTTCAACTCCGTTTTCGTAACACCCCGACCAAAGGCGGATTATACATCGGGGCGCCACATATTGTTTCATTACTCGTGACACTATTGGGTGTCAATATTTAATAAATATATTCATTCGCGCACGCGCAACGTAAACACAAGATAACATAAATCAACATAAATCAACATATTATAAGGCAAAATATTCGAACAACAATAACTTGTCTTGATACATTTTAATCTAGGTCCAAAAGTAAAAACGTCCTACGTGTCCACAAGCTCCAAATGTAGCTACAGCAAACCTGAACATGTGTTAAAATAAAACGTCAAACACTTGCGTGTTGGTGAGAAATCAAGTTTAATACAATACATAGATAACAATAAATCTGCGCGCAACACGTGTATGTCTGATGTTTAACAAGGGTGTAATCAGATTGTGATCAAGCCTAAATAGATCATAGTTCATAGTTCAATCCGTGCTCCCAAATGAGCACAAAAACAAGAAAACATCTGTGCAAGTGTAAAACAAAGAAAACCGTAAACGATAGGTCTCCCGTGTTCATCTAATGGATCCATGAAAACTTCGGAATAGGCCGAACAAAGCGGTTAATGATACACACATACAAATAAACAGCCAAGTAAACATCCTCAACACATGGGATACTGCGCGACTAAAGTTCATAAACAAGTTTAAGACTCTAAGTTTGTATGAACACATGAACATCCCAAAACATTAAAAATAAAAAGGGATTAGGTACGAGATTACTCACTTGATAAACGGTGCGGTGAAAGATAAAGCAAGAACCAACTTTAAACAAGCACAAGTTAACCTATAATTAAAGATTATTGTTTTAACGATTGGTTTTAAGTCTTGATTATAAGTTAGCATAATTAATAAGTAACTTAAACAAATTATTATATATAATATATATATTACCGGAAAAGCAGGGCAGATCAGGATAGAAGACGAAGGCAAAGAGAGAGGAGACGGCAGAGGAAGAACAACGGCAAGGAGTAAGAGAGAACAGGAGAGTTTAAGTGCTTTGTGTGTGTAGTGTTAGGAAATTAACATTATTATTTATAGGGAAACCCTAGGGAACACAATCCCTAGAAAAGGGGAAAAGATCTTCAACAGGATCAAGCAAAAGATAACAAAAGCAAAAAGGTTCCAAAAGCAAAAGATATCAAAAGATATGGCAGCTGCAGGGGACAAAGGAAAAGCTGACAGGTAACAGTAAACAGGCATGGGCGGGTCAGATAAAGGTACTGGTCAAGCATGGAAAAGCTGATCTCAAAAGATAATGTCAGTCACTTTTTCTGTCAACCAATGGGGTTGGTGCGCATGCTGCGCCAAAAATGGCTTTTCAGACATAAGGCAGGTTAGGTCAACAGCACAGAAGATAAGACATCACAAAAGCAAATAGGCTGGATAACAGAAGGAAAGACTCAAGACATAGCGCGAGAAAGCTCGAGCGCACGCGCGAGGGCGAAGGCTGACAGAACAAACCTTAGCGCGATGCGGGAAGAACTATTATCCTTAGCGCGCCGCGGGAAGAATTACCATTCTTAGCGCGCCGCGGGAAGAACTACAAATCCTTAGCGCGTCGCGGGAAGAACTACCATTCTTAGCGCGCCGCGGGAAGAACTACATATCCTTAGCGCGTCGCGGGAACAGTTCGCCTCGCGTATCGCAGGAACAACTGGTCTTCGCGCAGGCTTCCTTGTAAGGAGTCTGGCGCGTGGAGCTGCGCAGACAACCTTAGGCGGGAAGAACCAAAGGACAAGCAAAGAGTTAAGAGAAAAAGGGGGTTCAAGGCTTAAGGGCGGGACGGCGACAAGAGGGAAAAGAAGGCGGAAAGAGAGAAGAAGAGGGACGGGACGGCGGGAAGGAAAAGAGAGGAAGAGGCGAGAAGGAAAATATTATATATATATTTTAAATGTCAAGTTTTAAAAGAAAATAATTAAATTTTAAATCATAAAAAGAATCGGATCGGAGAAACGGGTACCTGGGTCGGGTCGGATTCGGGCAGATGTCACAGTCTCCCCTACTTTAAGAAATTTCGTCCCGAAATTTATCTCGAAGTAGGTTGCGCAGAGAACAGGTGCAGGTACTTGATCTTCATTTGATCTTCCCTTTCCCATGTAAACTCGATTCCGCGCTTGGACTCCCAGCGAACTTTCACGATATGGATGCGACTGCGCTTGGTTTGCTTAACCTCGCGATCCATAATCTCAACAGGCTTCTCAACGAAATGCATGGATTCATTAACTTGAACTTCATCAAGTGGAATGTGAAGGTTCTCGTCGGCTCAACACTTCTTGAGATTGGAAACATGGAACGTTGGATGCACATTACTGAGCGCGGGAGGCAGGTCAAGTCTGTAGGCAACTTTTCCCACACGCGCGAGAATCTTGAATGGACCAACATAACGAGGAGCAAGCTTACCTTTCTTCCCAAAGCGGACAACACCCTTCCAGGGCGACACTTTGAGGAGAACAAGATCACCAACTTGAAATTCGAGAGGCTTTCGCCTGCGATCTGCGTAACTCTTCTGTCGGCTTCTGGCAGTCAGCAGATGATCACGGATCTTGGCGATTTTATCGGTTGTCTCTTGAACAAGTTCGGGTCCTGTGATTTGAGCTTCACCCACTTCGCTCCAACAAATCGGGGAGCAGCACTTACGACCGTAAAGTGCTTCAAATGGGGCCATACCGATACTGGAATGATAGCTGTTATTATAAGAGAACTCGATCAAAGGCAGGTGCGAATCCCAATTACCTCCAAAATCAAGAACACAAGATCGGAGCATATCCTCAAGAGTTTGAATAGTTCGCTCAGACTGACCGTCAGTCTGAGGATGATATGCCGTACTCATGTCCAAGCGAGTTCCTAGCGCAGATTGGAGAGATTTCCAAAAGCGGGATATAAAACGGCCATCGCGATCGGATATGATGCTCAAAGGAGTACCATGGCGGCAGACAATTTCCTTGACATAAAGCTGCGCAAGTTGTTCAACACGGTAGTTTTCACGAATGGGCAGAAAGTGAGCAGACTTAGTCAAACGATCCACTATTACCCAAATGCTATCATGTTTGCTTGCTGTCAAAGGTAACTTGGTAATAAAGTCCATCGCTATACATTCCCATTTCCACGCAGGAATTTCTGGTTGTTCGAGCAAACCAGATGGGCGTTGATGTTCAGCTTTTACCTTAGAACAAGTCAGGCATTTAGCTACGAACACAGCAATATCCTTTTTCATACCGGGCCACCAATAAGTAATGCGCAAATCCTTGTACATCTTATCAGCGCCGGGATGAATAGAATACCGAGATTTATGCGCTTCACTCAGGATATCAGCGCGAAGATTCTCCTCAAAGGGAATCCAGATGCGATTTAGATAGCAGAGAATTCCACTCAGATTAGGGACAAAATGAGCTTCCGCGCCACACGCTAACTCGGCGCGAAGGTTACCATTACTGATGGATGCGCGCTGCGCGTCGCGAATGCGTGATTCAAGATCGCTCTGAATCGGCGCAAAGTGAAGCTGCGTGCGCGGCAAAATACAGTTAAGCTGGCAGGGTTTACGGCTGAGCGCATCAGCTACCACATTAGCCTTACCAGGATGATACCGGATCTCACAATCGTAATCGCTGATGAGTTCGTTCCATCGGCGTTGCCTCATGTTGAGTTCCTTCTGATCAAAGATATGCTGAAGGCTTTTATGGTCGGTGTAAAGGATACACTTAGTACCATAAAGGTAGTGTCTCCAGATCTTCAAGGCAAATACCACTGCGCCTAGTTCGAGGTCGTGAGTTGTATAATTCTTTTCATGAACCTTGAGTTGCCTTGATGCGTAAGCGATAACCTTGCCTCGTTGCATAAGAACACAACCGAGACCTTGGTTGGATGCATCGCAATACACGACAAAATCTTCATTACCCTCAGGTAGTGCAAGAACAGGAGCTTCACACAACAAAAGCTTGAGCGTCAGAAAGGCTTCTTCTTGCTTCGAGCCCCAAATATACGGTTTACCTTTGTGCGTTAGAGCTGTTAAAGGCAATGCGATCTTCGAGAAGTTCGAAATGAAGCGCCGGTAATAACCAGCTAAGCCCAGAAAGGAACGGATTTCGGTAGGAGTGGATGGCGTAATCCAGTTCTTGATTGCTTCAATTTTGGATGGGTCGACATGAATCCCCATCTTGTTCACAACATGGCCAAGAAACTGTACTTCATCAGACCAGAATTCACACTTGGAGAGCTTGGCAAAGAGCTGCTCGGTTCGAAGCTTTTGCAATACCAATCGAAGATGTTGCTCATGCTCGGCCTTGGTCTTAGAATACACCAGAACATCATCGATAAACACAATCACGAATTTATCCAAGAAAGGCCTACACACCCGATTCATTAGATCCATGAAAACGGCGGGTGCGTTGGTTAAACCGAAGGACATGACCAAGAATTCAAAATGGCCATAACGAGTTCGAAAAGCAGTCTTCGGAACATCTTCATCGCGGATGCGCAACTGGTGATAGCCAGAGCGGAGATCGATCTTGGAGAAACAATAGGCACCTTGGAGTTGATCAAAGAGGTCGTCAATACGCGGTAAGGGATACCGGTTCTTAATGGTGAGTTTGTTCAACTCGCGGTAATCGATACACATGCGAAACGTACCATCTTTCTTTTTAACGAACAACACCGGAGCACCCCAGGGCGAAGAGCTAGGGCGAATGAATCCTTTAGCGGTCAACTCTTTAAGTTGGCTTGCCAATTCTTGCATCTCAGCGGGTGCAAGACGATAAGGAGATTTAGCTACGGGAGAAGCACCAGGGACAAGATCAATATGGAACTCGACTTCACGAGCGGGAGGGATACCAGGAAGATCATCAGGAAAAACTTCAGGGAAATCACGCACAACAGGGATATCGCGAAGCTTCTTTTCCTCAGCAGGTTTAACCACATGGGCTAAGAATGCAATACACCTTTTCCGCATGAGCCTTCGGGCTTCGGCGCAAGACATAAGTTTAAGACCACTGGAGGGTTTCTCGCCGTAGATATGAAGATCACCATTTTCTCGAGGAATGCGAATCAACATCTTGGCGCAAATAACTTCGGCGCGATTATCCGAGAGCCAGTCCATACCAATGATAACATCGAAACTTCCAAGAGGCGTGGGGATGAGGTCGATCAGAAAATCGTTTTCGTTAAGGTTAAGCGTGTAATCTTAAATCACTGAGTTAATTAAAACAGTTTCGCCACTAGCCAATTCAACTGAAAAATTTTCTTTTAAATCGCTGCGCGGTCGCGCAAGCTTCTGCTCAAACGCGCGAGAGATAAAACTTCGATCGGCGCCAGTATCAAAAAGTACAGAAGCATAAAATCCGTTAAGCAAAAATGTACCATTAACTACGTCATTATTCGCTTGCGCTTGGTGCGCGGTTATGTTAAAAGCTCGGCCACGCGCCACTTGGTTCGAAATTTGGTTCACCGGATTCGCTTGTGTGATTTGCACTTGTAGTCTCGGGCACGCGTTCCGGAAATGACTGGGATCACCGCAGTTAAAGCACGACCTGGGTCGTGGATTAGGGTAAGTTGGTTGAGGGTTTTGCGGGTAGGTTGGTGGTGTTTGCGCGATTGGGTTGGCGGAAGGGACTCTACAGAACTCGGCAGAGTGACCAACGCGACCACATCGGTTACATTGTCGACACGGGGTTTGGGTTGGGTGGTGAAATCTACAGGTTGGGCAAAAGGGTTGGGTTCCTGTGTAAGGTTTCTTAGTTGGCGGGGCAGGGAGTGCGGGATTGGTTAAGGCATAGTTGTGGACTATAGGGGGTGTTGGGTAGGTCGACAGTGGGTTAGGCGCGTAAACTGGAGGTTGGTAGGTGGGTTGCTGGACAATGGGCGGGCTGGTAAGCGCATAGGCTTTGCGCCTGCGCTTGAGGTTGTTACGGTTTGAGGGTTCTGGCTTGGTTTCTATTGGTTCTGGGACAGTCTTGGTGGGTTTGGTCATCTCAGTTCCCCGCAGGAACAGGGTTCCTGCTCTGACATGGTTGTCGCTGAGCACAGCGGCCAATTCGATGGCGTCAGAGAGGGTAACTGGGTTTCTGGCCCATACAGAATCTTGAATTTCCATGGGGAGACCCCCAAGGAATTTCTCTATGGCTCGGCGGGAAGGGGTAACAAGGTGAGGGACAAGCAGGCTTAGTTCATGGAAGCGCGTCGCGTACTCGCGCGCTTCGCCACTGTATTGCTTAAGATTCCAAAATTCCTCCTCCAGGCGCTTAACTTCGTTGGGAGGGCAGAATTCTCGCGTCAAGAGATCCTTAAATTCCTCCCAGAGCATGCTGGAAGCAGCCTCTGCGCCACGCGCATGAGCTACTCCATTCCACCATGTAAGCGCTCTAGATTCCAGGACACTGGAAGCATATAGGGTTCGTCTGTCTGGAGGGCATTGGGTATGGAGGAAAGTGTTTTCAATCTTCTCGAGCCACTGGAGCATCACGGTGGCTCCTTCAAGCCCTGTGAATTTCGGAGGGTTACCCGCATTAAAGGACTTAATGTTGTAACCGGAGGTATTGTTTTGGCTCAAAGCTTGGGCTATTGCGGCGGCCATTTCCTGGGAACGTTGCTGTCTACGCCTGCGCGAGGCTTCTCTCCTCTGATGACGGCGAGATAGTGGAGGCATTCTATAAAAGTTTTAGTTTTTGTTAATATCTTAGCGCAAAGTATAATCTTATAAAGCTTGGTTTCGCGGGGTTAGATACCATCAACAGTTAAAGTAAACATGAATTTGAATGCAAACTTAATACAGATAACAAAATCGAATCGAGAATCGACAATTCATGTATCACCATGACTTTCCGAATTCTCAATTTAAAATGACGAGTAAACGAGTATTGGAGATTGACGATTCATGTATCACCATGACTTTTCAATCCTCAAGAAAATGAGTATTCGAGGTTGACAATTCATGTATCACCATGACTTTTCAAGTCTCCAACCTCAGAACATAATCGTAAATGGAATTTGAAAATCAACTATTCATGTATCACCATGACTTTTCGGATTTTCAAATCCAACAAACGAATATGTAAGTAAAATAAAAAAAAATCGAAATTCAGCAAAAATCGAAATACCGCGAAATAAAACATAAAACCATACGCTGCGTCTGCGCAAGCATATTTATAAATAACGAGTAATTAACAATAAGCGCGCAAACATGAGATTTCTCTCATGCGCGAGAAGGGACTCTTAGGTATTCTAGGCCGTTACGTCTAACCACCTATCCTAAAGTCAACGAGCTCTGATACCAATCTGTAACACCCCGACCAAAGGCGGATTATACATCGGGGCGCCACATATTGTTTCATTACTCGTGACACTATTGGGTGTCAATATTTAATAAATATATTCATTCGCGCACGCGCAACGTAAACACAAGATAACATAAATCAACATAAATCAACATATTATAAGGCAAAATATTCGAACAACAATAACTTGTCTTGATACATTTTAATCTAGGTCCAAAAGTAAAAACGTCCTACGTGTCCACAAGCTCCAAATGTAGCTACAGCAAACCTGAACATGTGTTAAAATAAAACGTCAAACACTTGCGTGTTGGTGAGAAATCAAGTTTAATACAATACATAGATAACAATAAATCTGCGCGCAACACGTGTATGTCTGATGTTTAACAAGGGTGTAATCAGATTGTGATCAAGCCTAAATAGATCATAGTTCATAGTTCAATCCGTGCTCCCAAATGAGCACAAAAACAAGAAAACATCTGTGCAAGTGTAAAACAAAGAAAACCGTAAACGATAGGTCTCCCGTGTTCATCTAATGGATCCATGAAAACTTCGGAATAGGCCGAACAAAGCGGTTAATGATACACACATACAAATAAACAGCCAAGTAAACATCCTCAACACATGGGATACTGCGCGACTAAAGTTCATAAACAAGTTTAAGACTCTAAGTTTGTATGAACACATGAACATCCCAAAACATTAAAAATAAAAAGGGATTAGGTACGAGATTACTCACTTGATAAACGGTGCGGTGAAAGATAAAGCAAGAACCAACTTTAAACAAGCACAAGTTAACCTATAATTAAAGATTATTGTTTTAACGATTGGTTTTAAGTCTTGATTATAAGTTAGCATAATTAATAAGTAACTTAAACAAATTATTATATATAATATATATATTACCGGAAAAGCAGGGCAGATCAGGATAGAAGACGAAGGCAAAGAGAGAGGAGACGGTAGAGGAAGAACAACGGCAAGGAGTAAGAGAGAACAGGAGAGTTTAAGTGCTTTGTGTGTGTAGTGTTAGGAAATTAACATTATTATTTATAGGGAAACCCTAGGGAACACAATCCCTAGAAAAGGGGAAAAGATCTTCAACAGGATCAAGCAAAAGATAACAAAAGCAAAAAGGTTCCAAAAGCAAAAGATATCAAAAGATATGGCAGCTGCAGGGGACAAAGGAAAAGCTGACAGGTAACAGTAAACAGGCATGGGCGGGTCAGATAAAGGTACTGGTCAAGCATGGAAAAGCTGATCTCAAAAGATAATGTCAGTCACTTTTTCTGTCAACCAATGGGGTTGGTGCGCATGCTGCGCCAAAAATGGCTTTTCAGACATAAGGCAGGTTAGGTCAACAGCACAGAAGATAAGACATCACAAAAGCAAATAGGCTGGATAACAGAAGGAAAGACTCAAGACATAGCGCGAGAAAGCTCGAGCGCACGCGCGAGGGCGAAGGCTGACAGAACAAACCTTAGCGCGATGCGGGAAGAACTATTATCCTTAGCGCGCCGCGGGAAGAATTACCATTCTTAGCGCGCCGCGGGAAGAACTACAAATCCTTAGCGCGTCGCGGGAAGAACTACCATTCTTAGCGCGCCGCGGGAAGAACTACAAATCCTTAGCGCGTCGCGGGAACAGTTCGCCTCGCGTATCGCAGGAACAACTGGTCTTCGCGCAGGCTTCCTTGTAAGGAGTCTGGCGCGTGGAGCTGCGCAGACAACCTTAGGCGGGAAGAACCAAAGGACAAGCAAAGAGTTAATAGAAAAAGGGGGTTCAAGGCTTAAGGGCGGGACGGCGACAAGAGGGAAAAGAAGGCGGAAAGAGAGAAGAAGAGGGACGGGACGGCGGGAAGGAAAAGAGAGGAAGAGGCGAGAAGGAAAATATTATATATATATTTTAAATGTCAAGTTTTAAAAGAAAATAATTAAATTTTAAATCATAAAAAGAATCGGATCGGAGAAACGGGTACCTGGGTCGGGTCGGATTCGGGCAGATGTCACAGTTTTCTTCACCATGTTCGCCCACGTTCTCTTAATTTCATCCTCTACCTCCTCCTATCTGCAAACATATGAGTAACCATAGTCAAATAATTTCATGAAATTAAGTTGGTTAAGCCAATGCATTTGTATCTTTTAACTCGCTTAACTGCTTTCCAACGAGTCACTCGTCAACCGCCCAAACCGGCCATCGGTTTGGTTTCCCGGTTGGTTTTTTTTCTTTACTTTTGATCGGTTGGTTTGTAAATTTCCAAACCGTAGTGAACGGTTTGGTTTACGGTTTGAACCGAAAACCAACCGCATAAAACCGGACCGGACCGTATGATTTATTTATATGTATTTTTTAAATATGTCATAATATATATGTTTATATAAATTTATAACTAGACATATATAGTATTTTGTTATATATATGTGTGTGTACATATACACTACTAAATATTGACAAATATTGATAGTAAACAAAAAAAGTGGGCTAAGCTCAAATCGGAAATGCAAGAAATTTTAATTGGCTTTTTATTTTCTTAAATGGGATCCTAAAAAGGTAAAAATAAGTTGTTTGTTAAATTATATAAATTATTGTGAGTTGTACGATATTTACATATCATGAATCATTTTGGACATACTGTATAAAGACCGAACAAGACCAAACCGCGAAACCAAACCGGAACCAAACCGTTATTAACGGTTCGGTTTAAGAGTTCAACGGTTTGGTTTTGGTTTACGAAAATCAAAAACTGTTACGAATGGTCTGGTTCACGGTTTGACCTAAAAACCGCGAAAACCGGACCGTAAACACCCTATCCTGAAGTTGTGGATCTTAAAAAACATATATTAATATTTGTCACCTTTCAATATCTTACAATTTCTCAATTTTTGATTTAGTTTACAAAAATACTTTTTTAATACCATGAAAAGTGTTTCTATTTATTTAAAAGTTAAATGTAGAAATATAAAAATATCCATTATTTATTTATTTTATATTTATATACTAATTACTAAGATATAACGGTGTTTTATTTTTCATAAAGTTTAAATACTTTAACACATTCGTATATATCATATATATGATCCACTCATGGATATAGCATATACAATTATGTATCCTCATACAAAATCATGTCAAATATGTATTATCTATTCTTATCACTTAGAACATGAAAAAAAATCTGATGCAGTATTATTTATTATATTTGTTGATGTCTAAAATCACCTTCACACAAAAACCAAATAAAATGAACAAATATAAGACACAAAATAGCTGTATATATCTTGATGATAAATGTGAACCACAAATTATGAAAGTAATATGGGTTAATAGTAAAAGGAAGAAAACTTAAGGGGAGAAATTGTAAAATTGGTATATGAAGCACATGGGGATGGAACCCACCTAAGAAGGATTTTGATTCCTCTAGGAAATGGGCTAAAGAGCCAGGTTGGAGTTTTGATGGTTTGGATATTTTGTTTTGGCTTTTTTTATAGTGCCAATCCGCTTTCCCCAGGTTGGAATACAGAAGAAATATGGGTTATTTCCCAAACTACCCCTTGCATCATAATCATATTTCCCAACATATATTAACAAATACATTTTATTTTGTTTGGCCTTGGTTAAACACTATGGAAAGTAAGATCAATGATTAATATTTATCGAGTTTTAGTATATGGCTTTTTATTTTTATTTTATTTTTCAAACAACATGTTTTTATTAGAGGAGACAAACTAGCAAGCCGCTAGGCTAATAAAAAACAACGAAGTAGGTCTAAAAGAGAAACTATATCAATCTTTACAATTTAAGGATTTAAATGAGGATCTAACTTTTGTTCATAGATATGCTAAAGATTTAATGTCTTTAATTACCTTGCCAATCAGAATCTCATTTCTTTCAAAAGCGGCTTCGTTTCACCCTCTCCAAATGCACCAACAAAATACATGGCCAGCTGTCAATGTGGTTGGTATTGTCTTGTAGTAGCTGTAACAGATTATGAAGAATGACGATCTATGAAAATGGAGAGTATGGGCGAAGCATAGTGAGGGCCAGGGGGCATTTTTTTGTGCAGCAGTGTATATTTATCCCCTTTTCACTTGAAAATATTTTTATGTAATGTATATTTACCGGTTTTTGATCAAAAAATTGTCCCCTGTTTATGAATTTGTCTAATTACCCCCCCCCCCCCACCCATTGTTCTCGTCTAAGCTTTGCCACAAAATAAATGGTTGTTAAAGACGGTCTATAGAGAGGGATGGTTGATGACAACAATGACCATATGTTAAACGAAAGCATAAACTAGTTTAGAGAAATTTAACCAGTTTTGCTAAAAAATAACTATAAAAAACTTACATGAATTAACTTTCTAAAAATAGAACATGGTATTTTTTATGGATACATTTTAGTATTTATATATAATTAAAAATTTTATTAAGCTAAATGTATATCCTTTCTAAACTGGAAATTCAAGGGATGAGGTATGTTTAGTGAAAACAGGGAGAATGAAGTTACGTTTAAGAGCAATCTAGTTTATGAAGCAACCCTTTTTACAACACTACTAACTATAAATTTGTCTATGATAATGCCTTTATATTATATCTTGTACAGAAAAATATTCTATTACTAGTAAACATATATACAAGGCAAAATCATGTTCTAGGTGATATATTTATATATCGTGAGTAGGAACTTGTCCTTGAAGTTGTTTTGGCTGGTATAAAAAAGAATTCTTCTTTTGGTGTTGTCATTGGCATGTGAAGAAGCTCTTACACCTAGACTTGTGCTGGTTTTTATGTCCTTTGAATATATGATATAATGATGCACCCAACAACATAAAATAATAAACTAACTATATTTCTCATTATAATAATCGGTTTGTTTATGGAATTAGTATATAACTAGGATTTAGGACCCACCTCACACTTTGTGACGGGATCATTTAATCGAACAAAAGAAACATATGTAAAAACGTTAAATCATGAATGCTTTGCGAGTCCACGCGAAAGCAACCTGTATCGGGTTATGACATTGAAACTAAACAAAAGAACTAAATCTGTCAATACAATATACAACAAATTATCATATGCGGAAACAAAAAAAAAAGCGACACGTTACATTTGCAAACCGATATAAATTCAGTTAGAATTGGCGATACCAGCACAAATTCGTAAACATAAATTAGTAAGCAAATAAATAAATATATATTAAAGGTGCGGTATCAAACGTCGAAACGCGAATATAGAAACATGTGACGACGGGATATTTTTAAATATGAAAAAAGTTTCGGTCATTGTAAAGACGAACAATAAGAAATACGAAAGCAAAAATTAAAAAAATCATTTAACCGATAAATAAACCATGTGAAGCTGACACTTGACTAAGTTAATTTGATTTGTAGTTTAGTAGCTCTAACTCTAACTAATAAAATATTAAAAAAGTGAATCATAATTAATAGTATTTGTACACTTGATCAAGTTAGTTTATTTGTAGTTTAGTTGCTTTAATTAAAATATTAATAAAGTGATTAGTAAATTGAGTAGTTTTTGTGTGAGTGGGAGTGAATCTCCTTTTTAATATATATTATATAGTAATATATGGGCTTCCTTAGGCTCTCTTTGTGGGCTCTTGGCCGGCTTGAGTTCATTAGGCTAACGGCTTGGACCCTTCATTGGTGGAACCCGTAAGTCTCATTTGTGGGTATTAACGTGTCGTCGACATTAGTAATCAGACAAGCTAAACATTCCAACAACACTTAGACGTATTTAAGCAAGCGGGTTAAATAAGTTAGTCCAACTGCATGTTTATTAAACAAATTAGAGATAAAAACCTAAAACATGATTATTTTGTGTCATATTAAAATTAATCGTAATTATGTTTTCTGCAATCTTTTACTCTTCTCTTATCTTACATAAAAGATGTAACATGATACATGTATAAATTTTTTAAAATATTCAACAAATGATCCAAATATACTAATATAAAAAAATGAAATAAATTTATGCAGCGGCATTAAAGAAAATAGGGATTTTTGCATATATTCCCTCCGTAAGCATTTTAATTACATATTTCTCAATGGTTAAATTATAATTACATATTTCCTCTTATATATCTAATTACCCTTTTACCCTTCACACCCCAAACTGTCAAGCCTCTCCATTCAACTGTATTCACAACAGCATTCACAAGATTCTTATTTTTTTGCCGTTTGATTTCTTTTCCTTTTTTGTTATTTCTCTATTTGGAGGACGATTTGAGAAGCTGTATAATATATAGATGGATATTATACAAAAGAATTATAGAAGTTAGAAAGGAAAGTAAAAAAAACAAACCTGAATGGAGATTGGCTTATTAACACTAGTTGAATCTATTAGGATTGTGCTCATCTTAACACCGACTCGGGTTGGGTTGAAATTCGGATGTGTTATTGATAATTTGATATTAGGAAGGGAAATATGTAACTAGTCATTTATTGAGTTCATTAAGGGTAAAACGGTCATTTAATTGATTAATTTTAATAAAATGGGGGGATATTTAATATATGTGTTTTAGGGAGGGGAAATATGTAATTGACTGTTTAGGTTTAGGTAAATATGTAATAAGAGAAGTTAGGAAGGAGATATATGTAAATGAATAAACTCTGTAATAAAATGGCAATCAAGGTTCGTTAGGGATATTAATACAATTGTAGAATTTTAGATGAAGGAGATTACAGTAAACCCTAGTTAACACCTCATAAGGGTGGCGGGAGTGTCCTTCCCATCATTCACGCTCTCTTTCCTCCACATCAACACCATGCCATTCAAACCCTAACCATCATTCAACCATCAAAATGCCCCTCATTCATCTCAATCCATTATTCAACCATTTTATATTTTTATTTTTTAAAACTAAATTAACTAAACGCTTTTCAAATAAAAATGACATACTGTAAAATAAAAATTAACATTATATGTGTAACATTCGTTACTTTTCAAACCCGAAAATCCGACTCATTTTAAATTTTCGGTTTTTGTTATATATATATATATATATATATATATATTATATATATATATATATATAGGGGAGGGATATTTTGAGAACCATGGTGAGTTTTAAGAACTTAAGAACTCAATTCTAGGTCACACATTTAATTAATTGGATTGAAATATGTGGTTGGGATTGAATCTGGCAAAAAAGTCAAAGTAAGAGAGAGAATAAAGATGTAGGTGGTTACACTAACTTTTACGTCCGTTACACATGTGTAAAAAGTCGACTCGGTACGTAAAAAATTCTGTTATTTTTTACGTGTATATAACCTACACATATTACGCATGTGTAAAAAAAAATTTCGAAAAAAAAAATCGTTACATTGAGTTCTTAAAACTCAAAGGGGATCTCACACACACACACACACACACACACACATATATATATATATTAATGTTATTAATTTTCGTTGCATGTTTTCTATGGGACACATCGTCATTTTAGTATCTTTATTTATTCGTACTCACTAAACCGAACCGTTTCTTCGTTCATTATAAGTGTGTTTAACGTTCATCGTAAATATAATATCCATGAGGATTTACGTTTATCGCTCGTTAGTTTCTTATTTTCATTCGGCTATCGAAACTCCGGGATTTAAAATGTTTAATAAATTTAAACAATTCACAAACTTTACGGGTATAATATAATATCCAAATATATTAACTTTCATTTCATTAATTATATATTCCAAAGTTGAAGGTTCAAATTGTAATTATAATTTAATTTCAATTTTAAATCAATTAGAAACTTCAGGGGCTAATTATGTAAATACTTTAAAATATAATATTAATATAAAAACCAACCCCAAACCCACCCGTCATCCCCTTCCTGCCTCGTTTTTCCGGCGAGGGCCGCCGTCCGCCGACTTGTGAAAACTCCGGTGACCTGTAAACACCCTTAATTCTCGTGTATTAACTCGATTAAATCTTGTAACAGCTTTGGTCTTCGATATTAATTAGTAATAAACATTTTAATTGATTTAAATCATCCAAAACAATCCCGTAATCATCTCCGGATTTCCGGCCAAAGCTATTAACACTAATTAACGTGTATACGCTCCAAACTCTAGTATAAATAGAACATAATTCGTCATCTAAACTCATTCACAACTGCAAATCAACATAATATAACACAGAGAAGCCATAATCAAGAAATCCCGATCAAACTTCGGCCGTCCTCGTCGTCTTTATCTCCGGCAACTTTAGAGGTAATACTTATATGGTTTTAATCCACGTTTCACCAATAAAATCAAGCCCTAACATATTTAAACGTACATGAACCAGATTAAGAGAATTGAAACTTAGGGTTTTATGGAGAAGATGACAAACTAATAACATAATTTATAAGTTTTTCATTCTGTGTACATTTAACTTCTTAGTTTGGTTCAACTAGTTAAGTCTGTAGCTTGTTAAGCTTCAGACCCGGGTTCGAACCTGGGTCAAAGCATTGTTTTTGGATATTATTTTTAAAACCATGTTATTTATAAAAAAAAAATCAAAATAAATCCTTTACAAATCATTCTTTAAAACATTTTCGTTGAAACCATTAAAATATAAATTCTTTGTGTAAACGTTAGTCTAAGTTTTGCAAACATTTACCTTCGTATCTTTTTCGTTACACCCTTTACATCGTAATATTAACCGAATTTCCGTTAAAACGTAATATTATTTTAAGATAATCAAAAGCTATAAAATTAGTAATTTTATAATAATAGCTAACTTCTAAATAAATTCATGCTTCGGTGATATTATAATTCATTTATTAAATAATAAATTATTAATTTATTTTTTTACATTCTTTAGCTTTATAACTTGTTAAACCGTTAACGCTAGTCTATAAATTCTTTAACATTAATCCGTTAGCTTTATAATCGTTAACTTTAAACATAACTTTTTTTGAGATATGATTCGTCCCTTGTAAAACCGTAACTTCATATTAGTATTAAAGTTATAATATTAAAAACCGTTAAATCTCCGTTAAGCTTGGAATAGCATTAAAATAATTCACGCCTTAAGACAATGAAATATATAACGCGACATCTTTAAAACTAAATAATTAACCCGTGTCATCCGTGAGTTAGTCTTTAAAATTTCGTATTTATTTTTATTATAGTTCGAGAAGTTCAATCGCTTCGTGTTCTTTAACACACATCAGTTGCTTCGGATTTCGTTTCCCGTTTATCATCTACTTCAAGGTGAGTTTTTCACCACCCTTTTTTAATGTTTTATTGTTTTGGGGTAGCATATGTATCCATGTTAAAATTTAAATATTGATTTCTTCTATTACAAAAACTATAATTCGTATATGGACTTGTGTGCTACTTGTATTACTTGCACGAATATTACTTGCTGTAAGACCCCGAACCTCGGGAATCCTACAGTTGGTAATCATATCCAAAAATTCTCAAAAATTTAAAAACAAACATGTTCATCTTATTAAAATCAGTTCAGAGTAATAAACAGCGGAATAATAAACATCAAAATCCCCAAAAACTGGGAAGAGTGCCCAAAACCAAAAATTTAAATGCTTACAGTAATAAATTAAAAGAAACAGTTTGCGTTATCAATTCTTCGACTAGATGTGTCTTCAACCGTCCGAGTAGTCTCTAGCACGTCCAGGTGGTAATCTCCAATCCTCAACCTGAAAGTCAATCTAACATACACACAAAGTCAGCTTGAGCTGAGTGAGTTCAAGTTTTCAATAAGTAACATCCATTAATAATTTAACTCCATAGGTATAAAATGTAGGAGAAAATTATAAGTAAATAGGTATATAAGTTTTCTTGGTCAAATCATAAGTCAATGAAATC